>NW_027528839.1:229134-295671 GCF_008692635.1 Crocuta crocuta | reverse complement strand
GGGGGGATGGGCATAGAGGAGGACACTTATGGGGATGAGCACTGAGTGTTATGTGGAAACTAATTTGACAATAAACTATTTGTAAAAAAATAAAAAATAAAAAAAAATTCCTCAACAAAATATTAGCAAATCAAATTCAACAATACATTTAAAAAATCATTCACCATGATCAAGCAGGATTTATTCCAGGGATGCAAGAGTGGTTAAATATTTGCAAATCAATCAATGTGATACATCATACTGACAAAAGAGACAAACAATATAATCATCTCAATACATACAAAAAAAGCATTTGAGAAACTACACCATTCATTCATGATAAAAACTCTCAAACAGAGTAGGTTTAGAAGGAACATACCACAACATAAGAGAGGCCGTATATGAAAAACACATAGCTAATATCATAATCAATGGTGAAAAACCAAGAGCTTTTCCTCTAAGAGCAGGAACAAGACCAGGATATCCATTCTCACCACTTGTGTTCAACATAATACTGGCGGACGCCTGAGTAGCTCAGTCAGTTAAGTGGCTGACTCTGGACTTCAGCTCAGGTCATAATCTCACAGTTCGTGAGTTCCAGCCCCACATGGGACTCTGGACTCACAGAATGCAGCCTCCTTAGGATTCTCTCTCTTCTGTCTCTCTGCCCTTCCCCTGCTCTCTCTCTTTCTTTCAAAATAAATAAGTAAACTTAAAAAAAAAATAGTACTGGAAGTTTTACCCAGACAAGAAATCTAACAAGAAGTAAAAAGCATCCAGATTGTAAGGAAGAAGTAAAACTGTCATTGTCTGCAGATGACATGATACTATGGAGAGAAAACCTTAAAGAATTCACCAAAAACCTACTAGAACTGAAGATGAATTCAGTAGACTCAGGATACAAAACTAATATGTGGAAATCTGTTGCATTTCTATACACTAATAATGAGATAGCAAAAAGAGAAATGTAGAAAACAAGCCCATTTATAATTTCACCAAAAAGAATAAAATATCAAAAGAATAAAATATTTGGTTAAGAATAAACTTAACCAAGGAGGTGAAAGACCTATACTCTGATAATTATGAAAAAGAAATTGAAGATGACACAAACAAATGGAAAGATATTCCATGCTCATAGGTTGGAAGAACCAATATTGTTAAAATGTCCATACTACCCAAAGCAATCTACAGATTTCATGCAATACCAACAGCACTTTTCACATAACTAGAACAAATAATATTAACATTTGTATTAAGCCACAAATGACCCTGAGTGGCCAAAGTAATCTTGAAAAAGAAAAACAAAGCGTGAAGTATCACAATCCTAGGCTTTAAGATACACTACAAAGCTATAATAAAACAGTATGGTACAGGCACAAAGACAGACACATAGATCAATGGAACAGAAAAGAGAGACAGCAATAAACCCATGCTTTTATGTTCAATTAGTCCACAACAAAGGAGGCAAGAAAATACAATGGGAAAAAGTCTCTTCAACAAATGGTGTTGGGAAAACTGGACAACTACATGTGAAAGAATGAAACTGGACCATTTTCTCAAATCATACACAAAAATAAACTCAAAATGATTTAAAGACCTAAATGTGAGACCTGGAACCATAAAATTCCTATAAAAATGACATAGGCAGTAACTTTCTTGACAGCTATAGAAACTTTTTCTAGGTATGTGTCCTTTGGCAGGGGACACAAAGGCAAAATTAAGCTCTTGGGACTACAAAATAAAAAGCTTCTGCACAGAAAGGAAACCATCAACAAAATGAAAAGAAAACCTATTGCATGGGAGGAGACAGTTGTAAATGATATATCTGATTAGGGGTACATATACAAGATATATAAGGCACTTCTACAACTCGACACCCCAAAACCAAATAATCCAATTTAAAAATGAGCAGAAGACCTGACTAGACATCTTTCCAAGAAAGACATATAAATAGCCAACAGACACATGAAGAGATGCTCAACATCACTAATCATCAAGGAAATGCAAATCAAAACCATAATATCAGCTTACACTGTTCAGAATGGCTCCAAGCAAAAACAGAAGAAATAATAAGTACTAGTGAAGATGAAGAGAAACAGGAAGCCTCATGCATTGTTGGTGGGAATGCAACCTGGTATAGCCACTAAGGAAAATAGTATGGAGATTCCACACACACACACACACACAAATTTTTAAATAGAATTACCATCTGATCCAGTAATTCTACTAAATGATATTTACCCAACAGAAACAAAACACAATTTGAAAAGATATATGAACTTTTATGTTTATTGCAACATTATTTACACAAGCCAAGATATGGTAACCCAAATGTCCATTGATAGATGAATGAATGAAGATGTTACACACACACACACACACACACACACACACACACACACACACACTATGGATTGCTACTCAGCCACTAAAAAGAATGAAATCTTGCAATCTGCAACAACATGGATGGACCTGGAAGGTATTATGCTAACCGAACTGAACAGGCAGAGAAAGACAAATACCATATGATTTCACTCACATATGGAATTTAAGAAACAAAACAAATGAACACACAAAGATAAAAGAGAAAAACAATAAAAAACTTTCTTAAATAAAGAGAACCAACTGGTGGATGCTAGAGAGGAGGTTGATGGGGGGGGGTAAGTGAAACAGATAAAGGAGATTAAGAGTACACTTATCTTGATAAGCTCTGAGAAATGTATAGAATTGTACACCTGAAACCAATATAATAGTGTATGCTTATTATACTTGAATTTTAAAAATGAACTAAAAACATAAATAAAATTAAATTTAAAATATAAATAAATAAAAATTAAAATGTACTCATGAGAAACCATGTAAGGATTTGCAAGTTAATTTGAACCTTTGGACATATTCTTGGTGATAGTTACCTTAATCAGTTACATCTGCAATATTGAAAGCATACCTATATATAATGCTTTAATATTACATAAGTCAAAAATTTTAGGGCATCAAGTTATCTTCAAGGCACTATGTAGAAGATATAAACATGAAAAAGCTTCCAATTTACCTAGTGTAGGTTGTGAGATACATACACAAAACACAAATAACATAGAAAGAATAAGCTCTATAAGAATAAATACACAAACTATTGGTGCTTCATCAAGATAAAAAGCTTCCACACTGCAAAGGAAACAATTAATAAAACTAAAAGGCAGACTACAGAATGGGAAAGGATATTTGCAAATGACATATCTGATAAAGGGTTAGTATCCAAGATCCATAAAGAACTTATCAAACTCAACACCATATAAACAAATAACCCAGTTAAGAAATGGGCAAAAGACATGAATAGACATTTTTTCCAAAGAAGACATCCAGATGGCTGGACAAAATAAATCAAAACCACAATGAGATACCACCTCACACCTGTCAAAATGGCTAAAATTATCAACACAAGAAACAACAGGTGTTGACAAGGATGTGGAAAAAGGGGAACCCTCCTTGCACTGTTGGTGAGAATGAAAACTGGTGCAGCCACCCTGGAGAACAGTATGGAGGTTCCTCAAAAAACTAAAAGTATAACTACCTTATGATCCATCAATTGCACTACTATGTGTTTAACCAAAGGATACAAAAATACAGATTCAAAGGGGTACATACACCCCAATGTTTATAGCAGTACTATCAACAATAGCCGAAGTATGGAAAGAACCCAAATGTCCATCAACTGATGAATTGATAAAGAAGATGTGGTATGTATATATTATATGTATATAAGGGAATATTACTCAGCCACCAAAAAGAATGAAAGCTTGCCATTTGCAATGATGTGGATGGAGCTAGAATGTATAATGCTAAATGAAGTAAGTCAATCAGAGAAAGACAAATACCATATGATTTCACTAATATGTGGAATTTAAGAAACAAAACAGATGAACATATGGGAAAGGGGGAGAGAGGAGAGGAAAATAAACCACAAGAGACTCTTAATGATACAGAACAAAGTGAGGGTTGATGGAGGAAGGTGATGGGCTAGATGGGTGATGGGTACTAAGAGGGCACTTGTGATGAACAATGGGTGCTGTATATAAGTGATGAATCACTTAATTTTACACCTAAAACCAATGTTGCACTGTTAACTAGAATTTAATTTAAAAAAACAAAAAGATTAAGTACATGAAGATGTAACTGAAAGCTAAAAAATAAAGTGCTTCAGTTCCAAATGTAGGGTATAATTACCTTATATCTTCTTACTGTGTGTGTTTGTTGTTAATTATATAAATTTCTTTTTTTTATATATTTTTATTTATTTCTAGGATAGCGAGAGAGACAGCGTGAGCAGGGGAGGGTGAGAAAGAGAGGGAGATACAGATTCTGATGCGGGGCTCGAAACCACGAACCGCGAGATCATGACCTAAGCGAAAGTCGGACGCTTAACCGACTAAGCCACCCAGGAGCCTCTATAAATTTCTATTATACACGAGTCACTGTGGAAGGCTTTGCCAATATACACATTAGGTTTATTTAGTTTAATTTTCTAAGACCTAATGATTTTAAAAGGATATAATAAGAGGTTTAAATTTTTGTAAAAATAAGAGTACAATGTAATTCATTGAAAGAAAAAAAACCATATTACCTTTTAGCTCAAAATTTATTTTGCATATTCATTTCTATCCTTGTCCATACACATACACTAAAAGATTCAAGTAACAAAAGAAAGTGCCAAGTGTGTGTGTGTGTGTGACCATTTTCCAAATAAGTCCTAGGCATAGTAATTGCTCCAAATGTTCAAAAAAAAGAAAGATTATTTAGGTCTAATGTAATTTAAGATTTTCACAGAAAACTTGAAAAGAGGTTAAACTTTAATAAAAGAAGACAACTGACTGCATTCCAAGAGAATAGAGTAGTATTAGCAAAGCCAGGAAGTAGAAAAATGAGGCATGTAGGTAAGTTGTGGAAAGTAAAACTATTATGGCAAAATTATATAATCATATACTCAGGTTTGTAAAATGACCTTAAAAGCCATCTAGTACAATAACTGTATGTTGAGGCCAATTATGAAGAATTTGGCCACTAAACTAGAGGCAGGAAAAATATTCAAACTTTCAGAGCCAGCAAATGGGATGATCAAAGCAGCGTTTTAGTAAAAATTACCTCCCTGAAATGGGTAGTATTGACTCTTAAGCAGGGAAGACAGGAAACAGCCAGCTTCAACCCCCTCTCTCTGACTGTTGGAACCCTGCCCAACCTTCAAAGTCAATCAGGTACCATTTCTGAATTATGCCTTCTTAGAAGCTTCCAGTTATCTTTCCTTCCCATGAACTCCCAAAGCTCTTGGTCTGTGCCTGAATTATATAAACAGGACTTCATTATAGGCAGGTCTCTAACTCCCCTCCAATAATGTATGCTCCTTGATGGCTGATGGTGTGTTGCATTAATCTTAGTATCTTTACTTCTCTCACTACTGACATTACCTAGCATAGTGTTTACAGTGGTTTCTTAGGAAATATTTATGAAATTATATTTTGATACCAACGTTATTGTTAATTAGCTTATTAATGTTTATCTGGAATAGCAAATTTAAATAATTTGGCAAAGTGTGCCACAGACATGTGCTGCAGCAAGAGTATGGTACACAGTGGTCAGTCTGACTGGAGCACAGAGCTAGGGTTTGGGATAGACAGAAACAGTGACAATAGAATAGGCTCAAGAGGTAATCAGAAGGCAAATTCTGCAGGAACTTGGAAACCATACTAATGAGTTTAGACTTTATTCTGAAAGTAACAGAATACCTGGAAAGAATGGGAATGAATAAGACAAGAGGCAGGGAGGCTATTGAAGTAACTCAGGCAAGAATATTAGTGATGATGACGGGAAGAAATAGACAAATTCAAAAGCTATTACGAGGCAGAATCAAATGGACTTGGTAAAGATGGTGGGAAACAAAGATGAGGAGAGAAGAAGTAGAGAATGATGCTGAGGTTTCTGGTTTGAACAACTGGGAGGTACCATCCACAGAGAGAGGGAACAATGGAGGAGGAGTAAATTCTAAGATCACAGGATGTTTAACTTAGGAATATTTGGCTGAGGCTTCCATAGGATATACAAGTAGAGATGCCTAGTATGTAGTAGAATATGGTACCTAGTCCAGGAAAAAGCTCTGGAATAGCGGTCTAGATTTAGAATCATCAGAAAAAGGTGGTAAATGAAACCATTGCAGTGGGAGGCATCAGTCAGGGATAGTCCAAAAAGTGAGAAAAGAAGAGGATCTATGAAAACACAGTGATTTTTTTTTTAAAATGGTTTTTAAGCCATGATCAGAGAATAAAGAGCTCCAAAATACAACCAAGAATGAGTGGCTAGAACAGAAAGAAAACCAGGAGCCAGTGGAGGAGTACTGAAGCAAAGGGACAGACCTCAACAAGAAATGGTTGAGTTTTAAAATGACTCAGAATTGTCTACTGAATTAACTGTTTGCCTCAGCCCAAAGCAGTCTCAGTGGAGTAGTGTCATAAAAACAGAACTGCAGTGGGCTGAAAAGTGAAAAAGAAGTGAGAAAGAAAAAAGGGGAATCTAAGGTTAACTCTAAGTCAATCCATAGGTTCAAGTGAATCAAGGATATGGAGTCCCTTAGCGACAGATTCCATGGCAAATGTCAGGGTGTGCCTCTCCCTCCACTGCTATGTTTAGATTGTAGAGGAGACTTGGTATTAAATGAAAGTTTAGTAGTAACAATGACAGAGAAAATAGTAGTAAAATGGCAACATAGGACTAAGACAGTGTAGGGGAAAGGCCCATCCTTTACACTTTGGTGACAGAGGATTTAAAGAGTTGACTGTGTTCTCCTAAAACTTGGGATTTGCTTAGCAGCAGCTAACAAAGTCATCTCCTTTTTCTCTTCCAGTAGCTACCACTGTACTGCCACCACAGTAGCCACCACCAACCCACCAGTAAAGTATGGCCTACTGATGAAGGGCTCAGCGCAATCAGTTGGATTCACCATACTCTAGAACTATACTAACCAATACAGTTGCTGGTAGCCAAATGTGGCTGTATAATGCAAAACTTCAATTAATGAAAATTTAATTTTCATTTCATTTCATTTCTTCTGTTTGGCTAGCCACATTTAAGCTAAGCAATAGATACATGTGCCTAATGGCTACTGTATTGGACAACACATATTATAAAATATTTCCACCCCTTCAGAAAGTTCTATTGGACAGCATCGCTCTGGAGTTAAGAAGCTTTCAGAATGTTCTTTTATATTACCCCAAGATGATTATGAACACTTGCTGAGAGTCCCAAGAGTACAGCTTATCACATGCCGGCCTGGCTCCATCCAATCAGATAGAAGCCAAAAGTAGAAGAAAACTACATGATGTCAATTCCCCTTGCAGGATCTTTAGTGAAGCCATCACAGGCTAAATATTATGCAAGAAAACCCTCCAGAACCCGGGGGCCCATCAAAGCAAGATGACTCACATCTTAAGATCCATTTTAAGGACGAAGATAAAGTTCAACATAAGAGATTTGAGAATGAAAGAGCAAAGTTGAAGACTGCTTATTTTTAAAATGGTCCTTGAAACATTAGAATTCATAACTTATTTGAATTGCTAATACTCACGATGCCCTTGTGGGTTGTTGAATTCTGTTTTTCTACCTGATACTAGTCCCAGTAAGCAACCAAGCATTTAATGCCTAAATTTGCATGTGAGTCAAAAGAACAATCTTGCTATAATACCTAAATTTCGATTCCACAAGAGAGAGAACATTCTCATGTAAGAATAGGAACTAGAGACACTATTATAATAGAATGTAGTTATGTATTAGCGGGGGGAAAGAATGTAAAGGGAAAAAACAAGATTCCTCTGGCATTTGGTACCAAGGTTCCCATATACCACCTTTAGTAAAATGGCAACAGAGACATTCCAGAGGATCAGGAAAGAGATAAAATGGATATTACAACCAAGACCATTTTCATGGTACTTAATGTAACAAGAACTGAATTCTGGACTATATCATTTCAACCATGAGAAAACAGGTGTTGAAACCTACCCACCCAGCAGTTTGAAAAACAAGCCTTGGGCTGCTGCTGGTGGCGTAGAGATATTTTCTAATGGTCTGTAACTGGGGCCCATTTTTCTCTTACACCACTGAACTTCATAACTCTTAGTAACTCAGAAGGCAAATTGTGCCCATGGAACAAATGAAGAAGAGCACAAGAATGTGAAAGTTCACTTCCCAAGGCATACAGCTAACAAGTTTGCTTTTTTATTCAAATATAGCAGGATTATAGAGAATGACGGGAAGTAAATAAAAGAACAATTGGACTAGCTTTTGTTTTCTTAAATAACAAAAACTAGTATTATGTAAAAACAAATAGAATGTACAGTTGGGTTTTGTCGAACAGAGAAGAATGATAAATTAAAATCCTTAAGTCATGAGGAAAGTTGACATTTTCTCCTGAAATATTGGAGTTTTAGGTTCAGAAACTATATTAGAGTTGAGAGATCAAGCTTTCAGAAATCAGGAAATTCCAAAGCAAGCCTACAGCAGTGCTTACTTGGACACATTACACATGGTACATATTTTACGGTCCATGTTTAAAAAATAGCTGGGAGATGAAAAAAAAGTTCCACACATTTCAGCATAGCAGAATAAGGTCTATAGCAGAAGGGAGAAGTTTGAGATGTCCTGAACACTAGATTCTGTTAATCTAGGTTTAGCAATTTGTTTTATTTTTTTTGTTTTTTATTTTTAAAACAACGGTCATCCCAGTTGAAAAAATATATATGTGTGTGTGTCTAAAATACTGTGTCTATCACCATCCTATAAATCTGAGAGGTGGCCCCCTCTTTTGGCAACTCTCTAAAAATCTCATGAAATAAATGCTTATTTTCTTCAACTCCAGACCTTAATTTTCTATCTTTGGAACTTAAAAATACTTACATAATTGTCTTCAAATATGGCTTGACTTTTCTTCTTTGATGGAAACAGCATTCCTGCCAACTTTAAAATTTATAGCTACAACCATATTTTTTTAATTTTTAGAGGCACAAAAAAATACCACAACCTCTTAAGTGATTTTGAAATGAATATTTCTTCATATTCATAATTATCCCATGTCACACTGAAATGTACTCCAGCTCCACATACAAATGGAAAGAACATTTACCTCTGAGTCTCATTTGGAGACAATATCAGCAACTAAAAAAAATATTCCAGTGGCAATCATACTCCGGGCATCATAAATTGCATAACAAAGTAAAATGATGCAACTAGTAATCAAATTCCTCTGTGTCTCTCTCTCTTCTCTCTCTCTCTCTCTCTCTCTCTCCCCCCCTCTGTGTGTGTGTAACTTTCTCACTTTTATAGACTACACCATAGTTTTCAAAAGCACTTTCACATAACTTCAATAATCTGATCTTCCAACAACCCTGAAAGGTACACAAAACAGGGATTATTTATTATTCCATTTGATAGAGCAGTAAACTGAGATGCAGAAAGGCTAAATGACTTGCCAAAACCCAAAGTTCACCAGTACCAAACCCTGGAAAAAATAACCAGACTGCTGATTCCCGTATCAATCCTTTAAAAGAGAGTTTAGATGTGGAGTTTAAATTCGATGAAAAATGTGCAAAGTTGTTAGGTTTCTAAAGCAGTTTGAACAATACTTCTTTTTTCTCCCCCATCATAAATGTTCCTAGTCTATGTCACTGCTGGAAAAGTGGGGTAGTCACCTGGATTACAGAGACTGCACCAAAGGGCTGAATTTGAACGTGTTTATATTTGCAAAATTATATGACTTTGAAAACCCAGTCCATATAATACTGTATTTGAACAGCTTCTGATGTAGAAAATAATGAAATTTACTGGAGAAAATAGACACTGGACCATTTATCTTTAAAAGTAAGTAAAAGAGTAATCTAGGGGGAAATGATTCAAGAAGACTATACGGGTGAAATTTAAATCCTAACACTGGGGCGCCTGGGTGGCTAATCGGTTAAGTGTCCGACTTTCGCTTAGGTCATAATCCCGCGGTTCGTGGGTTCGAGCCCCGTGTTGGGCTCTGTGCTGACTGCCAGCTCAGAGCCTGGAGCCTGTGTCAGTCTGTGACTCCCTCTCTCTCTGACCCTCCCCTGCTCACGCTCTCGCTCTCTCTCTCTCTCTCTCTTCTAGAAATAAATAAAACATTAAAAAAATTTAAATCCTAGCACTGATTACAAAACTTATTCAAAAAAAGTGAATCCTTCCATACTCATTATGATTTTTTTTACATTTACTCCTTAAATCAGGTACCACAACAGGGCAGCATTGCAACATCCTTTTCACTTTTAAGTTATGGTGTCAAGTTTACATCTACATCTGCTACATTTTTATAAGAATCTAACTGGTGTTTGTAACCAATAAAAGTCAGTATTAAAGGCAGCATTCTCATTATTTCAAATGACTCAAGGATTTGTTGTTCTTTTCAATTCCTCAAAGAAGCAAGTGAAGTAAGTGGAGAATGTGTCAGCTTAACTTTTTACATGTGTTTCTCTCTAGTTTTTAATTATTAGGCAAGCTCCTAAGGACAAAAATATTTTTTTCTTTTTCTTATATATTTTCACCCCTAGCAACTAAGTATGGAGCCTGGCACAGGCCACATGGAGTTCACAGACTGTGCTGGAAACTGGGCAGAAATTCTCAGGTTCCCCCTCCAAGCCCAGGAATAGAGAAGTGTATCAGAGTCTCGGTTTATTCCCCCCAGCGATATCCCAAAAGGAAATGAGCAGTACATGTGGTGACAGCCACAGGGGTTAAAAGAGAGGGAAACAGGTCTGTGTGAAGTGCCTGTGGAGAAAATACCTATCTCCAAGTTGGAGTGGGTAGTGTGGCTAAAAAGACAACTGACCTAAGGAACATACTCATCAATGTGTTCTAACAACTTTACACATAGGTCACAGACAGAAAATATTTGAGAAAAACTAATCTACCACACAATGGATGCAAAATATACACACACCCTTGGTTAAGCCATCACAAGGACAGCCAAGTTTAGAATGAGACAATTGTCTGTTGGATAATTGGGCCTTTGCTCCCTAAAACATGGCTATAAATTATTCCTCAGGCCACTGTTTAGTTTAGATCACATAATCTACGTGCTGTTGCTTCTAAGTCAGAATGTAATTCAATAAATTAATATTCTGTTATGTTACATTTTTTATTTGTCCCTGTTCTTGAATTTTCAGTTCTAGTAACAGTAGATAGGTCCCTTTGCTTTATATTTAAATAAAATAGACTATGTTTTATGTACCTGAAGTTGGAACCACATACATGCCACAAATATATTTTAGAGTTAGAACCAAAATTCCTTAAAAGCAAAGAAAAATTAGTTCCACTAAAGGGCAGGAAAAAATGGTGAATTCAGGGTCTTGAAAATGTTGCATGATGAATAACCAACTTGAATAACAAAATATGTCTATGTGACAATATCAGTGAATATAACAATAGAATATTAGAATAGAATACACTTATGATGGATTAGCAATATATAGACAGTTTATATAAAGTATATATAGTTTATAAGAAAGAGAATGTTCATCTAAAAAGCTTCCATCTAAGTTTACAAAGGATAGTTTAAAAAATAGGCTTCTATATTCTGAATTAGAGATGTTAAAATAGCTTGTATCCTGTGAATTGCATTTGATGTTTCAAATCTATGTGAGAAAGTGTTCCCAAACATATTTTAAATGTGCATCTGTTACTGCTTATCTATGAGAGTTCAAGTACAAACTGCAGATTATCATCCAAAAACAATGAATATCTAAGACACATATGACTTCATATGCTGCACAATGAAGGAGCCAACTACTTTATCGAGAAAACATGGCTTCATGGCCATGAGGCTCAGACCTCCTACGTGGTTGACTCAGAGTTAATTCTGACACAGAATGTGCTCTCAAAAACAGACAGGATTGTAGTAGAAATTCACAATGTGTATTCTAGACAAACCATCAGGAGGAAAGCATGTGGCAATCAAGTGTTGTACGTACTTTGCAAATCCAATGAAATCTTCATGGTTGGTGTTGATGTAAGAGACTTGGATGTCAATCAGTAGCAGTACCTATAAATCAAAGAGAAACACTTCAGTAAAAACTAATAATAAATATTCTCAAACGCAAAACTCAATAATTGCCTACAAATTATTTATCTTTATTTAATTTTTTAAAGGATGCTTTAATTAAAATGAGAAGTTGCATAATTTTTTTATTAGACCCTTACAATTTTTACTGTAAATTCAGAAATTAAAAATCTACATAAAAAGTCTGAGTCCCATGTGAAGACAACAACATTATAGTTTAAAGGCATGGACTCTTTGCTTATTTAACACAGAACCTAGGATTATTCTAGTCCTCTAAAATGTAGGCATAAATGTTCAAAAGAAGGACACATGTGTACCAGTGAGAGGCTGCTCAGAGCTTACTGTTCCTGTAGGCACTATAATTTTGCCTTGAAATAACAATATTATCTCTTGTTTTTCCTCGTCTCTTCTATCTCTTTAAGCTCATTCTAGGCAAGCAGAAGAAACATCTCATCAACCAATTCTAAAAGGAAATATACAAATAAATAGAAAACTTCCTTGAGATCAACAGGTCTCATTATCAAAGCAAAACTTCAGTCAGGTAAGATCACATCATCAGAGGGATCCTCCCTGCTACCTAAGCTAGCACTCTATTTGTACCCTATTACTCTGCCTTATTTTCCTTTGTAGCACTGCCACTAGCTGACATAGTAAGTTTTTACTTGTTCAGTATACAGAGCCCATATGCCATATCCACACTCTATCCCCAGTGCATCAAACATCATGGACATTCAATCAAGATTTGTCAAGGAATGAACTGAATGCATGTTCCCATAAATATGAAACATGAATATGTTCTAATCATGAGATACTTAATAAACTTTAAGTCAGAGATTTGGCAAGTCCCTCTGTAGAAAATATTCTTCAATAGGAGACAAGAGAGGGTAGAGCAAAGAGCAACCAACCAGACACTGTAAGAGAGTTTTATTTCAGAGATATTCAAAACTGAGTTCCCCTTCCTAAGATTCCTTTTGTTCTCCCAACTGTGTCCCTTCTCTTCCTAGAATGCTGAGACTTGTTAACAGAAAAATGTAAAAAATTTCAGAATCCCCGCCTGCATACCTCCAGAGCTCTGCGTTTTGACTTTGTTGAATGAACTTTTGATAAACACAATGAGCATGCTCCTGCTGCCTCCCTTTTCTGAAGATGACATTTGAGTGCATCAGAGCCCTCTTGATAACAGTTTACTGACAAAGTCTATGTAATGCTCCCCAGAGGGTACTTCCTCAGGAAAGTCTTACCAGGTCCTCACCTTATATGCTCACCCCAAACCAGGTTAGATCATGCTATTACAGTCATATAGACTATATATTGTCTATGCTTGTCTTACATTGTATATTGTCTATACATTATATTTTATATGTATATTTCATCTTATACTTTTTATTTGTGGTATATACCACAAATGTAACTAATTATTTGTATATATTTTGTTTGCTTGTTTTTCTTCCTTGCAAGACTGTAAGTAAGCTCAGGGTGCCTGGGCGGCTCAGTTGGTTGAGTGTCCTACTCTTGATATTGGCTCAGTTCATGATCTCGTGGTCATTGGATTGAGCCCTGGGTCAGTCTCCATGTTGGGAGTGGTTACTGCTTGGGATTCTCTCTCTCCCTGTCTCTCTGCCACTCCCGAGCTCTCTGTCTCTTTCTCAAATAAATACATAAACATTAAAAGAAAAAAGACTGTAAGTAAGCTTCTTGGAAGCAGGAGTTACATTTGTCTTGTTCACCACTTATCCCCAGAATGTAGCATGATGCACATAGTAGGTGCCCAGTAAATGTGGCTACAAATTTATAACTGTCTACCAGCCTTGAAGAAGAGTTTGCTTTAAAGGGACCAATTTATTACCATATAATCAGTACATGACCACTCACTGTTGTCACTCACTTACTACCCAATGCTATAAGCTCTGAGGCTTTGCTTTTATGGCTAATCTCAGCTAGTCATCTGACCAAACCTTGCTGTGAGTCCCAAAGGGACCTGACAAAAAGAATAAATGTATCACCCAAATCCATCCCTACTACCAAACATAAAGTCAAGGTTGGTACTATTAGGTCGAATAACATCACACTTTTATGAAAAAGTTTCATATCGTCAGATGCATCTTGTCTTAATGAATAAAACTCTAGAGTTAGGAGGAGTCCTCATTATTAGATTGTCTGTGGTATTGCCTCTATGCTCCCAACAATAAAGCCAGATTCTGTTAAATGTTATACTCCCAAATCCATTTGGCCAGGACATTGTATCAATAAACCATAATGTTTAAGCACAAATAAATTGTTACCACCATAAAGAGCAAAATATCTACATAATTCCAGCATTGCCAAAGGTTGTCATGAATATCTTGGCCATTCATGCACATTAACTTGGACTGCAGTATAGGGAAAAGTGGGGGGGAATAAAAACTATGGCTGTTCTCATTCATATTCCTGGAAACTGGGAGTCTGTGTTCATCCTAGGAAAAGAGCCAGGTCGCATGTGGGGGAGGAAAAGGAAAATAGTGCATTTTTTTCACATTTTTTCACTTTCTCAGTGTTTCTCACTGCCTTTTTACCCACAGTTATTGAATATTTAAAGTAAAGCTACCCCTACTGGCAGTAATTGCCCACAAAGTCAGTCCCTTTAACATGCAATTACATGTATGGAAGCACCTGGAGTAATAGCAGGCACACATATTTTAAAAACCTATGGTTTAGAAAAAAGTTCACAGATTTATCATTCTTTATATGTTTAATATTGAAGAATTTTCCCCCCACAAAGCTTCCAGAGCAGAGGTTGGTAATTATTTCTTAAAAACTTTTAAAAACTGGGGCACCTGTATGGCTCAGTTGGTTAAACGTCCAACTTCGGCTCAGGTCATGATCTCACTGCTTGTGGTTTGAGCCCCATATTGGGCTCTGTGCTGATGGCTCAGAGCCTGGAGCCTGCTTTGAATTCTGTGTGTCTCTACCTCTCTGCCCCTCTTCCACCACTCCTCTTCCTCTCTTTCTCTAAGAACAAAGATTAAAAAAAATTTTTTTTTAATTTTTTAACTAAAAAAGAACACCTCAAAGCATTTTTGGTACAGAAGCCTGAGGAAATGGGTCACTCTCTTACCAGCTACTTTGGAAGCATCATATGACCCAAAGCAGCACAGAGTTCAGAACTCAAATGTGAGATCTATGCAAACTGACACCTTTACATTACCAAGAACATGAATGTTTTCACGGTGCCACACAGGTCCCTACTATAGGTGTCAAGCACCAGCTTTCTCAGGTGATTGACTGATGAACTGTCAGACCAGGACTGGCCACCTAGTAGAGAGACACCTGCTCCATCCCTTATCTCCCACTTGGGGAATTAATCACTACATCAGAGTTGCAGATGAAAGACAATTTCTCTTGAAATTAGAAAAAGGCGGGGCGCCTGGGTGGCTTAGTCGGTTAAGCGTCTGACTTCAGCTCAGGTCATGATCTCACGGCTCATGGGTTCGAGCCCCGCGTCAGGCTTTGTGCTGACAGCTCAGAGCCTGGCGCCTCCTTTCGATTCTGAGTCTCTCTCTCTCTCTCTCTCTCTCTGGCCTTCTCCCACTCGTGATCTCCCGCTCTCAAAATTAAATAAAACATTAAAAAAATAGAACTTAGAAAAAGGCAATTCTTTCTCATAGATACTACGTCCCATAGCTCTTTAGGAAAAACAATAAAAACAACTAAAATTAATGAAGAACTAAGAACTATATTTGGATACTTCATTTCATCCTCATAAAATGCCTATGAGTTAACTACCATTATTACCCCACTTTAAGATGAGGAAACTGAAGCATAAGATGTCAAGTACCTTATTATTTACACAGAAAGTAACGGTAGAGGTTGAATTCAAACTCAGGCAGTCTGAACCTGAAGCCTACGGGGGTGTCTGGGTGGCTCAGTTGGTTAAGCATCCGACTTCAGCTCAGGCCATGATCTCACGGTTCCAGCCCCATGTCAGGCTCTGTGCTGATAGCCAGCTCAGAGCCTGGAGCCTGTTTTGGATTCTGTAACTCCCTGTCTTTCTCTGACCCTCCCGTGCTCACGTTGTCTCTCTCTCTTTCTCCGAAATAAATAAAAACATTTAAAATTTTTTAAAAAAGAATGAACCTGAAGCCCACAATCTTAACAATGCTAAGTTTGATTATATTATTTTAGTAAAGTGAAAACTATGAAACGTGAAGAAGTTAACTGCTTAGATATGAAAACAAAGATAATTAAGATAATAATTGTACTACTTATTCTTCAATATTATTTTTACATAGGATCCCTAAGAATTAAGTAGGATATCTTGTCCTTTGAATTTAATAAAATACGGATACTAAATTAAAAGTTTGTTATCTTATTGACTTAAGGTCAGGAGTACAGTTGATACTAGAACTTAAGTTTTCTTGGTCCAACAGCAGCCATGACATTAGATGGGGGGTGGGGGGGGTCTTCTGGTGTCAGGGTTTTATATCTGACCCCAGGCTTGATTTCATTGACTCGAGTTAACATTGATTTGTTTATCTCCACTAAGTCACAAAGCCTATTTTCTCCTCTTTATGGCTATTGTAGCTATCCAAGGGTGTGGAAGCTGGAAAACAAGTGAAAACTATGAACAATGGTTAATTAACTTTCAAAGCACAATAATAAAAATTAGTAGCAATGTATCCCATAGCCCAAGCTGATAGTAAGCTTTTACTGAGTTACAAATATCTCAACCTACTGGGCCTCCATCCTGTCTCTTCACTTTCTCCTTCCACTCCTTTCCCCCCACCCCCAGTTCCACCCCACCCCTGCATGCACCCTCTGTGGCAGTTTGCCTGTGTGTCTCTCTGTGGTTAGTCTCTCTCTTCTATTTTGCCTTCTCCTTTTTCCCTGGCTTTTCCTCTCTGCCTTTCCAACTCACCTAAGAAGCACAAAATCTTGGAATTCTAACTTAGAGAGACTTCTGAAATCACATAGACCAACATCCCAAAGTTGTACATGAGAAAACAAGTCTGAGAAATGATTTCCACAAGAACATGCTGTTATTTTGTAAAGAACACATGGCCTGCATCCAGTGTCCTCTACATGCTGTCACAGCTGTGTCCTAGAATTGAAGAGCATTTGAAAACCTTCATGCTTCCCATTATGACATTTTGTAAATAACTAAAAACAAAATCCACCTAAATTTAGGAAGCTTTTATTATTTACACATAGTCCTTAGCTTTTTCTAATGAATTACCTTTGCATAATATAACCTTTTGAATTAAAAGAACTAAATGGGATTAGAAGATAATTTTAAGGTCACTCCTTTATAACCCATATACATTCACTAAATAGAAATGTTTAAAAGAACTGTTTTTTTTTAATGTTTATTTATTTTTGAGGGAGCGAGAAAGACACACACAGTGCAAGTGGGAGAGGGGCAGAGAGGGATGAAGACACAGAATCTGAAGCAGGCTTCAGGCTCTGAGATGTCAGCACAGAGCCCATGAACTGTGAGATCATGACCTGAGCCAAAGTCGGACACTTAACTGACTGAGCCACCCAGGTGTCCTAAAAGAGCTGTTATTAAACATTTTGTTTTCTAATCACAGGTTCCATGGATAAGCTGATGAACAGCTTTCTCCATTCACCTCAGGGGGAAAAAATTGAAACACTGAACATTCTTCATGACATTTCGGAATTTATGAGTATCCTGATACTTATCTGTCAGCTCATTAAAAGCCAAGAACCTCTGCTTAAAGAAAACATGTGGTATGTCTCTGGATTATTGGTTTTCAAAGTGGAGTGTGTACATGCGAGGGGTATACCTGATAATCCATGGAGCACTGAGAGGGAAAAAGTAATGGAATTCCTATTACTGTTTTCTAAATGTCATCTTTCAAAGTTCTTACACTCATTTATATTTTCAACATACACAAGATGTGAGCATAGCAACACATGTATAAAATTCATAAATAAGTAAAAATAAGCATATATAGTTGTGTTATTTTTTCCATTCAGAGAAAGCCCAACTGTTGGAGACCACCAGACAGCCTTGGAGAGACCTTCCACTTCCAACAAAGATCCTGCCCACCAAGGAAGTCTCCCCTCACCTGGTCCTTTGTCTTCCCTTCTCGCTCACGAATATGGTTGGCAACAATCCTTTCTGTTTCCTCGCAGAGTCTTGGGAAGTTTGCCAGCTGTTAAGAGAAACAGATCTGACTGTTAATACACAAAAAGTTATACTGCAAAAAAGTAAGCAAAGATATATTATGTTATCTTATAGAAGGTAAATATTACAAATCCAGAAGCAAAAGTACAATATCCTAAAGAATGGCAGAGTGACAGAAGGGGCTCCACAAATCATAATTAAAATAACTACATTATCTGATGGGAAACACTTCAAAACCAGTAGAGGATTTCCCTGCAAAAACAAAAACAAAAAACAGAAATCCAAATGCCATCTAGTACTACACTCTACAGACTTAACACTTAATAAAGTTCAAAGATAAAGAAGATAGAAACGAGGATGAAAGAGAATAATGACTCACATTTATAGAGTACTTACCATGTTCTAGGCTGTGTGCTTAACACCTCATGAATTATCTCATTCAAAATCCACAATGATCATAAAAGATAGATTTTATTATTAATCCCATTTTATAGAGGTGGGAAACAAAGCATAGAGAAGTTAAGCAACTTGCCCAAGACTAAACAGCTCAGAATTCATGGGTCTAGAATTCCAACCCAAGCTGTTGGGACTCCAGATCCCATCATCTTGTCCACTACTGTTTAAGAAGGATTTATTCCATGAACCACAGAGATAATTTTTTTAAGTTTTAATTTCTTTATTTTGAGAGAGAGAAAGAAAGAGCACATGTGCATGTACACTTGAGTGGGAAGGGGCAGAGAGAGAGGGAGAGAGAATCCCAAGCAGGCTCCCTGCTTTCAGAGCAGAACCCAATGACAGGCGTCTTGATCTGACCAACTGGGAGATCATGACCTGAGCTGAAATCAAGAGTTGGACGCTCAACTGATTGAGTTACCAGGCACCTTGAGATCATTTTTTAAATTCTTCCCTAATAGATATGTTTGCATGTACATACTTTCTGGCAAAACTGTAGAAATAGTTCATTTCAATCATTATCCCATCTAAATTATGCAGTAATTGTCAAAAATTTACTTTGCAAAAGGGAATGAATCAATCATAGTTGTTTTCAACGCAATAAAGAAGAAGAATGGAATGCTACAAGAATGTTTAAGGAGGCCTAATCTAGAAGGACATGGGTTACATTGTGTAGAACCGTTGTGGGGAAAATGGAGCTTTCCAGGCAACAGTGTGATGGCAACGTGGAACAAGAACAACAGATGGTAAAGGAAGTAAAGAAAGATCAGAGCAGAGAGTGAGGACGATGGTCTTATGGTGAAACTAAAAATGTACACAGGGGTCTGATCAGGAGGATCCTTGCATACCTGCAATGAATTTTGGCCCCTGAAGCAATTCAGGAATGAGAAAAATCTTTCTGGAAAGCAACTTGGCAATATGTATCAAAAAAATCTCAAAACCCCCTGTGTATCTGTTAACCTAATTATTTCATGGGATTCTGAGATGAAATAATAAGGACATTCATCACAGCATTGCTTGGAATAGCAACAATAAGACAAACAAATAAATAAAACTGTTTCTATTTTTTTCTAGTTTATTGTCAAGTTCGTTTCCATATAACACCCAGTGCTCATCCCCACAAGTGCCCTCCTCCATGCCCATCAACCCCCTTCCCCTCTCCCCCACCCCCATCAGTCCTCAGTTTGTTCTCAGCATTTAGGAGTTTCTCATGGTTTGCCTCCCTCCCTCTCCCCACTATTTTTCCCCTTCTTCTCGCTCATGGTCCTCTGTTAGCTTCCTCCTAATACACCTATATGTGCGAACATATGGTATCTGTCCTTCTCTGCCTGACTTATTTCATTCAGCCTAACACCCTCAAGTTCCATCCATGTTGCTAAAAATGGCCATATGTCATTCTTTCAATGAGAAAGAATGTAGTATTTCATTGTATAGATAACCCACAACTTCTTGATCCATTCATTAGTTGATGGACATTGGGCTCTTTCCATGATTTGGCTATTGTTGTAAGTGCTGCTATGGGGTGCCTGGGTAGCTCAGTCAGTTAAGCATCTGACTTCGGCGCAGGTCTCACAATTCGTGGGTTCAAGCCCCACATCAGGCTGTGTGCTGACAGCTAGCTCAGAGCCTGGAGCCTGATTCAGATTCTGTACCTCCCTCTCTCTCTGGTCCGTCCCTGTTCTCTCTCTCTCTCTCTCTCTCTCTGAAATAAATAAAACATTTTTTTTTAAAAAAGTGCTGCATTGAACATTGGGGTATATTTGCCCCTATGCATCAGCACTCCTGGATCCCTTTGGTAAATTCCTAGCGGTGTTATTGCTGGGTCATATGGGAGTTCTGTTGTTAATGTTTTGAGGAATCTCCACACTGTTTTCCAGTGGGGCTACACCAATTTATATTCCCACCAACAGTGTAGGAAGGTGCCCATTTCTCCACATTCTTGCAGCATCTGTAGTCTCCGGATTTGTTCATTTTAGCCACTCTGACTGGCATGAGGTGGTATCTCAGTGTGGTTTTGATTTGTGTTTCCTTGATGATGAGTGAAGCTGAGCATTGTTTCATGTGTCTGTTGGCCATCTGGATGTCCTCTTTGGAGAAGTGTCTGTTCATGTCTTTTGCCCATTTCTTCACTGGATTATTTGTTTTTCAGGTGTGGAGTTTGGTGCGTTCCTTATAGATTTTGGATATTAGCCCTTTATCTGATATGTCATTTGCAACTATCTTTTCCCATTCCGTAGGTTGCCTATTAGTTTTACTGACTGTTTCCTTTGCCGTGCAGAAGCTTTTCATCTTGATGAGGTCCCAGTAGTTCATTTTTGCTCTTGATTCCCTTGCCTTTGGGGATGTGTCAAGTAAGAAATTGCTACGGTTGAGGTCAAGGAGGTTGTTTCCTGCTTTCTCTTCTAGGGTTTTGATAGTTTCCTGTCTCACATTCAGGTCCTTCATCCCTTATGAGTTTATTTTTGTGTATGGTGTGAGAAAGTGGTCTAGTTTTGTTCTTCTGCATGTTGCTGTCCAGCAACATCTATTAAAGAAGCTGTCCAGCACCATCTGTTAAAGAGGCTGCCTTTTTTTCCATTAAATACTCTTTCCCGCTTTGTCAAAGATTAGTTGGCCATACATTTTTGGGTCCAATTCTCTATTCTATTCCATTGGTCTATGTGTCTGTTTTTGTGCCAATACCATACTGTCTTGATGATGACAGCTTGTAGTAGAGGCTAAAGTCTGGGATGGTGATGCCTCCCGGTTTGGTTTTCTCCTTCAATATTACTTTGGCTATTCGGGTTTTATAGCTCCATACAAATTTTAGGATACTCTGTTCTAGCTTTGAGAAGAATGCTGGTGCAATTTTGATTGGGTTTGAATTGAATGTGTAGATTGCTTTGGGTAGTAATGACATTTTAACAATATTTATGCTACCGATCCATGAGCATGGAATGTTTTTCCATTTCTTTGTGTCCTCTTCAATTTTCTTCTTAAGTTTTCTATAGTTTTCATCATACAGATCTCTTATATCTTTGGTTAGGTTTATTCCTAGATATTTCATGGTTTTTGTGCCATTGTGAATGGGATCAGTTTCTTGATTTCTCTTTCTGTTGCTTCATTATTGGTGTATAAAAAGCAAATGAATTCTGTACATTGATTTTGTACCCTGCGACTTTGCCAAAATCATGGATAAGTCTACTAGGCTTCTGGTTGAGTCTGTGGTGTTTTCCATGTAGAGTATCATGTCGCCTGCAAAAAGTGAAAGTTTGACTTCATCTTTGCCAATTCTGATGCCTTTTATTTCCTTTTGTTGTCTGATGGCTTATGCTAGGACTTCCAGCATTATGTGAAACAACAGTGGTGAGAGTGGACATCCCTGTCGTGTTCCTGATCTCAGGGGGAAAGCTCTCAGTTTTTCCCCATTAGGGAGGATATTAGCTGTGGGCTTCCCATAAACGGCTTTTATGATGTTTAAATAAGTTCCTTCTATCCCGACTTTCTCTAGGGTCTTTATTAAGAAGCGATGCTGTATTTTGTCAAATGCTTTTTCTGCATCTATCAACAGGATCATATGGTTTTTATCTTTTATTTTGTTGATGTGAGGTATCACATTGATTGATTTGTGAATATTGAACCAGCCCTGTAACCCAGGAATGAATCCCACTTGATCATGGTGGATAATTCTTTTTATATTCTGTTGAATTCGATTTGCAAGTATCTTGTCGAGGATTTTTGCATCCGTATTCATCAAGGATATTGGCCTGTAGTTCTCTTTTNTTTTTTTTTTTTTTTTTTTTTTTGTTTTTTTTTTTTTTTTTTTTTTTTTTTGCTGGGTCTCTGTCTGGCGTGGGAAACAAAGTGATGCTGGCTTTGTAGAATGAGTCCAGTAGTTTTCCTTCCATTTCTATTTTTTTGAATACCTGGAGAAAATGGGTATTAACTCTGATTTAAATCTGGTAGAATTCCCCAGGGAAGCCATCTGGCCCAGGGCTCTTAGTTGTTGGGAGATTTTTGATAACTGATTCAATTTCTTCACTAGTTATAGATCTGTTCAGATTTTCTATCTCTTCCCATATGAAGTTTGGTAGTGTGTGCATGTTTAGGAATTTGTCCATTTCTTCTAAATTGTCCACTTTGTTGGCATATAATTTTTCATAGTATTCCCTGATAATTGCTTGTATTTCTGAGGGATGGGTTGTAATAAATCCATTTTCATTCATGATTTTGTCTATTAGAGTGCTCTCTCTTTTCTTTTTGAGAAGCCTGGCTAGAGGTTTATCAACTTTGTTTATTTTCTCAAAAAACCAACTCTTGGTTTCATTGATCATTTCAACTGTTTCTTTGGTTTCTATATTGTTTATTTCTGCCCTGATTTTTATTATTTTCTTCTACTGGGTTTTGGGTGCTTTTGTTGCTCTCATTCTAGTTCCTTTAGGTGTGCTGTTAGATTTTGTATTTGCACTTTTTCTAGTTTCTTGAAATAGGCCTGGAGTGCAATGTACTTTCTTCTTAGAACTGCCTTTGCTGCATCCTATAGAGTTTGTATTGTTGTATTTTCATCCTCATGTGTTTCCATATATTTTTAAATTATTTCTCTAATTGCCTGATTGGCCCATTCATTCTTTAGTAGGGTGTTTTTTAACCTCCATGTTTTTGGAGGTTTTCCAGACTTCTTCCTGTGATTGACTTCAAGTTTCATAGCATTTTGATCTGAAAGTGTGCATGGGATGACCTCAGTTCTTTTATATTTATTGAGGGCTGCATTATGACCCAGTATGTGATCTATCTTAGAGAATGTGCCATGCGCACTTGAGAAGAATGTGAATTCCATGGCCTTAGGATGCAGAGTTCTAAATATATATCTGTCAAATCCATCTGGTCCAATGTGTCATTCAAGTCCATTGTTTCTTTAGTGATTTTCTGTCTAGTTGATCTATATCCATTGCTGTATGTGGAGTATTAAAGTCTCCTGTTATTAACACATTCTTAGCCATAAGATTGGTTCTGCTTGTGATTGTTTTATGTGTTTGGGTGCTTCCATATTCAGTGCATAGACATTTATAACTGTTAGCCTTTCCTGATGGATGGACCCTGTAATTATTATATAATGCCTTTCTTCATCCCTTGTTACTGACTTTACTTTAAAATACAGTTCGTCCGATAGAAGTATGGCTACTCCAGTTTTCTTTTAACTTCCAGTAACATGACAGGTATTTTTCCATCCCCTTACTTTCAATCTGAAGGTGTCCTCAGGTCTAAAATGTGTTTCTTGTAGACAGCAAATGGATGGATTTTGTTTTGTTATCCATTCTGCTACCCTATGTCTTTTGATTGGGGCATTTAGTTCATTTACATTCAGTGTTATTATTGAAAAATAAGAGTTTAGAGTCATTGTGTTCTCTGTAGGACTCATGCTTGTGGTGGTGTCTTTGGTACCTTGTGTTCCTTGCAACATTTCCCTCATAGAGTCCCCCTTAGGATTTCTTGTAGGGCTGGTTTAGTGGTGACGAATTCTTTCAATTTTTGTTTATTTGGGAAGACTTTTATCTCTCCTATTTTGAATGACAGGATTGCTGGATAGAGGATTCTTGGCTGCATATTTTTTCTGTTCATCACATTGAAGATCTCCTGCCATTCCTTTCTGGCCTGCCAAGTTTTGTAGATAGGTCTGTCACCACTCTGATAGGTTTCCTTTTGTGTGTTAGGGCCCTTTTCTCCCTAGCTGCTTCCAGATTTCTCTCTTTGTCCTTATATTTTGCCAGTTTCACATGATATATTGTGCAGAAGATCGATTCAAGTTACATCTGAGGGGAGTTCTCTGTGCCTCTTGGATTTCAACGTCTGTTTCCTTCCCCAGATTGGGGAAGTTCTCTGCTATAGTTTGTTCAAGTATCCTTTAGTGTCTTTCCCTCTTTCTTCCTCTTCTGGAATTCCTATGATACAGGTATTGTTCCATTTGATTGTATCACTCAGCTGTCAAACACTCCTTTCGTGTTCCTGGATCAGTTTATCTCTTTTTTTCCNATAGGTTTCCTTTTGTGTGTTAGGGCCCTTTTCTCCCTAGCTGCTTCCAGATTTCTCTCTTTGTCCTTATATTTTGCCAGTTTCACATGATATATTGTGCAGAAGATCGATTCAAGTTACATCTGAGGGGAGTTCTCTGTGCCTCTTGGATTTCAACGTCTGTTTCCTTCCCCAGATTGGGGAAGTTCTCTGCTCTAGTTTGTTCAAGTATCCTTTAGTGTCTTTCCCTCTTTCTTCCTCTTCTGGAATTCCTATGATACAGGTATTGTTCCATTTGATTGTATCACTCAGCTGTCAAACACTCCTTTCGTGTTCCTGGATCAGTTTATCTCTTTTTTTCCTGGCTTCCTCTTTTTCTACAATTGTGTCTTCTAATTCACCTATTCTCTTTGCCTCTTCAATTCATGCATTGGACGCCTCCATTTTATTATGCACCTCCTTTATAGCATTTTTTAATTCATCACAACTATTTTTAAGCTCCATAGTCTTTGTAGCAATAGCTTCTCTGTTGTCTTCCACGGTTTTTTTAAGCCCAGCGATTAATTTTATGACTATTGTTCTAAATTCTTTTTCAGTTATGTTGCTTATATATATGCTTTGAGCAGTTCTTTAGCTGTCATTTCTTCCTGGATTTCTTTAGAGGAGAGTTCTTCTGTTTCATCATTTTGGCTTGCTTTCTGTCTCTTGTTAGTTTTAAAATCTTGTTATGCACTCTGCACCTGTGAGTACTGCCATATTAAAGAAGGCTCTTTGACTGTCCAAGGCCTGTCCATTCAGGAAGTATTCTTTTAATGGTGTCTCTTGGTCCCTCTTGTTGAGGCTTTGGTTATTTTATTTCCCTACTCATAGTGGTATTTGGGACTCTCCACCATGTGTACTTTGGCTTGCTTCTTGAGGTAGCCCTGGAAAAGAAAACACACAGACAAACACACAGGGAACAAAGGCACGCAATTGCACAGACAAATCCAACAAACAAGCAAAGTGAAAGGGAAAAAGGAAAAGAAGAAAAGAAGTAAAAGGGAGGAGAAAAAAAGAATAAAAGAAAAAAGAAAAAACCCAATAGACAAAGGACTATCTAAAAGCATAAAACAAGAATTCCCAGCCACAAATAAAGAGCAGGGTGTATGCAGTACTGATGGAAGAGCATATACAAAGAGAGAAATGACAGGGTGGAGAGAAAGCAAAATTGAACAATGACCAGGCAGAGAGACTAAGAGGCTTATTTCAGAGAGAGAAAAAGGAGAATATGGTAGGTGGCAAAGAGAAAGTAATAAAGACAATGTTACTCAGAGAAACTATATAGTCTGATTACTCCAGAGAGAGAGAGAAAAGTAGTGGTGGAGGTGTAGAATATACATCTAGAGAATGGATTAAATGTTACTGTTAAGGAAACCAATGACCAGAGTGCCCAGTCCAGCAGAGGGGAGGGATATGAATGAGACAAGGGAAAATATATCTGAATAGAAAGAATTGATCTAGAATTAATCACAGCATTGCATCCACGTTGATCTTGCCCTGGGCTCCGGTAAAAAAATAAGCAGCTCTCCAGCAGGAATGGGCGTGGTTTTGTGTAGGCAGGTCTTAGCCTCCAATGCGTTCCACTGGCCGCTCCCTGAGGTCCTGTCCTGGTGGTTGTGGGGAGAAAAATGGCGGGGCCCCAGTTCCTTCCAAGCATTGCAAATCACTCTTTTGGGTCTGATCTCCCTGTGCCCCAGGTGTAGCCAAGATGGGCTGTGAACTATGTCCCAAGCCACGCCTCATTTCCAGATCTTAGTCCTTGCATTTTATTGATACCACCTGAAATAGAAACCCACAAGCTGGGTCCTTCCCAGCTGGTAATCAAGCTGGGAGAGCAGTGGAGCAGTTTCTCCTGATGCTGCCTGGGACCGGGGCACCCAGCCCAAAGTCACCCCAGAGCTGGAATCAGGATCACTCTCCATCCTGAGACAAGGTTTTTCTCTTCTCCAAGGACAGTTCTATGAGCAGTTTCAGCCGCTCTCTCTTTTCCCCACTGTTCCCTGCAAATGGGGTTCCCTCCCCTCCCTCTGTGTCTCTGGGTCCCAGCCCATTTTTATCTTCCCCAGTTCGCACTCACGCACCTATGAGGTTGTTTTCACAGCGGACTCTGTCTCTTTTCCTCCCAAACCCCTGCAGTTCAGTGTCCTTGGCTTCAGTCCTTCTTTATTTGAGAGATGCGGTCAGATGAAAAGTACAGAGCTGCCTACTTCTCTGCCATCTTGCGTCTCTTAAATAAGACTGTTTAAACCACTTAAGTATCTAATGATATTAAATAAGGTAGATCCATTCATGGGATACAATTAGCCATTCAAATAATATCCAATACCTAATTTTTTCATTCTAATTTCTAAATAACATCTAAAAACATGGTAAACTGTTTATGACAGTAAGTGAAGAAAATCAAGCTACATATATATATAAATGTGATTACGCATAAGCATACAGACATATACACATAGTCACAAGCCACAATATACTCTTGATATTCTTCAAGGACATAGCCCAAGACCTTACAAATCTCAAAATTTGGGGGTAATATTGTAGCACTTAATATGTCTTCTAATTTTTAAGCACTTAGAACTAAGAATATGGCTGTTCCATCGTCAAACAAGGTCACTGTTCACACCAACTTTATAGTATGCATGATGCACATTAGTGTCTTAGCTAGACAACAAACTATAATTCTTCATGGAGACATCATAATAACGAATCACACATAAATAGTAAGCGTCTTAAGGCTGCAAGTCTACTGTCCATACACAGAAAAAGATCTATAGAAATACTACAAAATGTTAATAGGAATAATCTTTTTGAATGATGGGTTATGCATAATTTCCATTTTTTTTCTATCTACATCTCTACATTCTCCAAATTTTTCTACAGTGATCATAGAGTGCTTGCATAGCATCATAATAAAAACATAGAAACCCAGCTGCCTTGTTAATTTCAAAATTCACAGCCCAGTGTCTCTTCATGAGATCACCAAACCATTACCCCCTTACTGAAACCCCTAGCTGAATCCTGAGATCTATGGCTCATTTGGGGGATTATTTCATGAATAATTGAAGATACAAATGAATCTTCCTCTTCAAGTTTTGGAAACATTTCCCAGGAAAAGTCTATTATCCCAGAAGGCCTTTTATACTCTGAGAATGCTGTAAGTTATTTTTTTGAGAGTCCTGTAAAAAGTTTTAAGTAGAGAAGAGATAGCTGATCAATACCAGTTGTTCTTCACTAGTGCAAACCTTGGCAGTATATCTGACACTCACCACTAGCCTGTCCTCAGCCACCAGAGCAACTGTTTCTCCTCTGCACTTAGAGCAGCCCAAGTTAACAGCACACCTTTGCTTTGTGACAACAGCCACACAAATATAGAATCACCCTCCTGCAGAAAAGTGACGACACAAGCAATAGTGGTCTACTTAAGAGGAAAGGCACGCCTCTAACCGCATTTAAAAAATGGATGGCAGGAGAAGGTTATTTTTAAAACACCAAGGAATGGCACTATAAATATTTTTTCAGAAACAAAATACTTGATAGTTGAAGTTCCCCTCGCTAATATGCAGCCATCATTAAAGTCTTAGAAAGGCCAAAATGACAAGAGTACCCCAAGAAGCAGAAACATCTAAGAACCCTCCTATCTACTGGCCTCGTGGGGAGGATAGATTTTTATGTGTGTGTGTCTCCTGATATTTCCAAACTTACTACCCATGGGCTTAACTTCCCCAGGAAAGGACCCCACCAGAGCCATGATTTTGTACCTAACAATTGAGACAACTGCACGCAAATGAGCCTAATTGTTAAGTGGAACAAAAGGGAAAGAGAACACACTGGAAAAACCGCCCTCACGGAGGCAAAGGAGGAGAAATATTGAAGGAGACACTAAGCAGTACAGGACCTAGGCAGAGCTGAAAGGCAATAATGAAGCTGGTATGGTTTCTATCTAGCTGGTTGATCTGGAAACTCTGGAGGAGTATAAAAATCAAAATGTTGTCTTGAATTGCTGGCTCTCAGACGTAATATTGCATTCCCAATTCTTCTCATAATATATGTAGGAAGACATTTTAAAAAATCCCACTCACATTCTGAATGATTTTTGATTTCTGATCAGGTTTTCTGCCACTCACTTCATTAGTTCATTCAATGGGAGTTCCTGCTGTTTGCATAACTCATTTCTTTGTTTTAAAAAATACTCCACTCTGATTGCCCAGTGCAGTTCCTCACCTCTCTTCCATGTCTCTTATTTAAGGTACAACGTTTCCTCAACCATACTAACCATTATAACTTCCTATCTCTTTTGCTCTGAATACCGATTTGTAAGCCTGCAGTTATAAGACTATCTTTACATAGTCAAAATCATCAAAATCCTAATCATGTACCCCAAAATAATATTGATTTAGAGGATACCATTTTCCCACATTTATTCCCCTCTTAACTACTTAATATTCTAGAAATTGGTTGATACAGAATCAATTCCCTACAATACCCAATGAGAGGTTCAAACTTTAATAATCAGCCTGATTTGAAACATGAGTTTTGTGAGGCATCTATTATATGCAAAACACAGCAGTTGGTTAGACTGACAGCCAGCTGGTAGAGAAGGTAAAAAGTGAGCCATTTTGGTTAAATGGCATTTGAGGAGAGACTTGAAAAGAAAAGAAACAAGGGTGTGACCCATACAAGTATCTTGAGGCAGAGCATTTCCAGCACTGAGAATGAGGAGAACAAAGGCCCTGTCATCACATCTCCTTAACATGTTGAAGAAACAAGGAGACCAGTGTAGCTGGGATGGACCAAGGGAGGGGGAAGTGGAAGAAGCTTAGAGATGAAAAGGGATATGATCATGTAGGACCTTGAAAGCCAAGCTAAGGACTTTAGATTCACTTGATTAGTTATGTGTATTCAGAGCAAGATATTGAGTCACCTAACATGGCACAAAATTCAGCATTTCTTCTCACAGCACTTTTTACTGAAAAAATTTTCCTTGTATTTCAAACAGCCAACTAAGGCGTCTTTTCTATTTCCTTGCAAAGATTTTTTTTTTTTTGCCTTTTTCTGAGTACGGTAAAAAAATCAATTAATTAGTATGATGGCAGACCAAGAATGTAGTTTCCCAAGAGGCCAATAAATGGTACAGTTGCTAAACTGTTGTTAAAAAACAAGATGTTCCTCTCAGTGCTTCCTGAAAGAAACTCAGGACCCTGCAATGGTGCACTGGAGAATTGGGGGTAAAGAGAAGTAGCTGAGAACTAATACCCATCAGAAAAATTCTGAAATTGACACGTCCTTGCACGGCCCATAAAGTTCTAATGTTCTTGTCTTGTCCTTCAGTGCCCCAGAGACAACAGTGAGAAAGTACACAAGAAGACTGCATTCCCCCAGGTTAGAAGTCTAGCTTTGTGTTTTGTTACTTGAACACACATAAATCTCATGTTTTCCACTGGTATTTATTTTTTAAGGAAAAAAATTAAATATTTTACGCATAAGACATTCAACATGAGAAATGTCATAAATGAAAATACTGTTTTAAGAATATATGTGGATATATACATCGATGATACAGCTAGAGTAACTATGCCTTTCAGAAGACCTGAGGCAGACTTGAATTAATCCTACTATTCCAGGAAAAGTAATAATACCTTCCTCTTTCAATCTCAAAAGAGTCTTATGTTGGATGATAAATAATATAGTCACATTATCTATGGCTCCTGTTCAAAGGAGTCAAGTGATAAAATCCAGGTATACTCAACTTTAATTAAGATTATTCTGCTTTGCAAAAGATTTTAATTTTAAAGTTAAAGAACTTGAAAGTAGACATGACAAGGGCAAAGTCAAGAAAATTAAAATGAGAAATAAGGAAAAGAAAATCTGCTCTAATTTTATCATTTTAAAAGAATAACTAAGGGAGCCTAGTAACTCAGTTGGTTAGGTGTCAGGCTTCATCTTAGGTCATGATCTCGTGGTTCGTGGGTTCACACCCCAAATCAGGCTCTGTGCTGATAGCTCAGAGCCTGGAGTCTGCTTCGGATTCTGTGTCTCCCTCTCTCTGCCCCTCCCCTGCTTATGCTCTGTTTCTCTAAAAAATAAACACTAAAGAAAGTTTAAAAAAATAAAAATAAAAGCAATGGCTAAAATATTCTTTTAAAGTACAGATTTCTTATCAAGACAGTATGGACTTGGCAAAAAAACAGACACATAGACCAATGGAAAAGAAGAGAGAACTCAGAATTGGACCCAAAAATGTATGGCCAACTACTCTTTGACAAAGAGGGAAAGAGTATCTAATGGAAAAAAGACAGCCTCTTTAACAGATAGTGCTGGGAAAACTGGACAGCAACATGCAGAAGAATGAAACTAGATCATTTTCTCACACCATGCACAAAAATAAACTCAAAATGGATAAAGAACCTGAACGTGAGACAGGAAACCATCAAAACCCTAGAGGAGAAAGCAGGAAACAACCTCCTTGACCTCAACCGCAGCAATTTCTTACTTGACACATCCCCAAAGGCAAGGGGATCAAGAGCAAAAATGAACTACTGGGACCTCATCAAGATGAAAAACTTCTGCACGGCAAAGGAAACAGTCAGTAAAACTAATAGGCACCCTACGGAATGGGAAAATATAGTTGCAAATGACATATCAGATAAAGGGCTAATATACAAAATCTATAAGGAACTCATCAAACTTCACACCCTAAAACAATAATCCAGTGAAGAAATGGGAAAAACATATGAACAGACACTTCTCCAAAGAGGACATTCAGATGGCCAACAAACACATGAAACGATGCTCAGCATCCCCCATCATCAGGGAAATACAAATCAAAACCACATAGAACATTGGGGTACATGTGCTCCTATGCATCAGCATTTCTGTATCCCTTGGGTAAATTCCTAGCAGTGTCATTGCTGGGCCAAAGGGAGTTCTATTGTTAGTTTCCTGAGGAACCTCCACACTGTTTTCCAGAGGGGCTGTACCAGTTTACATTCCCACCAACAGTGTAGGAGGGTGCCTGTTTCTCCACATCCTCGCCAGCATCTAGAGTTCTCTGATTTGCTCATTTTAGCCACTGGCGTCAGGTGGTATCTCAGCGTGGTTTTGATTTGTAGTTCACTGATGAGGAGGGACGCTGAGCATCATTTCATGTGTCTGTTGGCCATCTGGATGTCCTCTTTGGAGAAGTGTCTGTTCATATCTTCTGCCCATTTCTTCGCTGGGTTGTTTGTTTCCTNAATGGTGGGGGAAAGGGAGAGAGGCAAACCATGAGAGACTTTTGAATGCTGGGAACAAACTGAGGACTCATGGGTGTGGGGGGGAAGGGGGAGATGGGCATGGAGGTGGACACTTGTGGGGATGAGCACCGGATGTTATATGGAAACCAACTTGACAATAAACTATCTGTAAAAATAATAATAATAAATAAAAAAATAAATAAATCTTATTAAAAATTTTTAAACAAATAAAAGCCACATATGGATACCAGGAAAAAAAAAACATATTGAGATACCACCTCACTTCAGTCTGAGTGACTAAAATGAACAAATCCAAAGCCTATAGATGTTGGTGAGGATGTGGAGAAACAGGCGCTCTCCTACACTGTTGGTGGGAATGTAAGCTGGTGCAGCCCCTCTGGAAAACAATATGGAGGTTCCTTTGAAAATTAACACTAGAACTCCCCTATGACCTGGCTAGGTCATAGGTAGCACTGCTAGGAATTTACCCAAGGGATACAGGAGTGCTGATGCTTAGGGGCACATGTCCCCCAATATTCATAGCAGCACTCTCCACAATAGCTAAAACATGGAAAGAGCCTAAGTGTCCATCAACGGACGAATGGATCAAGAAGATGTGGTTTATCTATACAATGGAATACTAGATGGCAATGAGAAAGAATGAAATCTGGCCGTGTGTATGTAGCAACATGGATGGAACTTGAGGGTGTTATGCTGAATGAAATAAGTCAGGCAGAGATGGACAGATACCATATGTTTGCACATATAGGTGGATTAGGAGGAAGCTAACAGAGGACCATGAGGGAGAAGGGGAAAAATAGTTGGGGAGAGGGATGGAGGCAAACCATGAGAAACTCCTAAATGCTGAGAACAAACTAAGGACCAATGGGGGTGTGGAAGAGGGGAAGGGAGATGATGGGCATGGAAGAGGGCACTTGTTGGATGAGCACTGGTGTTATATGGAAACCAACTTGACAATAAACTATTTAAGGAAAAAATAGGATAAAAAAATAAAGTACAGATTTCTTCTTGCCATTTGCAACTACATGAATGGAACTAGAGGGTATCATGCTAAGCGAAATTAGTCAAAAAAGACAAATATCATATGACTTCACTCATATGAGGACTTTAAGACACAGAGCTGATGAACACAAGAGAAGGGAAGCAAAGATGGTATAGAAAGAGGGAGGCAGACAAAACATAAGAGACTCTTAAATATGGAGAACAAACAGAGCGTTACTGGAGAGATTGTGGGAGGAGGGATAGGCTAAATGGGTAAGGGGCATTAAGGAATCTACTCCTGAAATCATTGTTGCCCTAGATGCTAACTAACTTGGATGTAAATTAAAAAATAAAAAATAAAATCAAATAAATAAACTACAGATTTCTTTAGCATCAGGTTAACTTTAGAATATCTAAAAATTTTGTNGAATCCCAAGCAGGCTCCATGGTGTCAGCACAGAGCCTGATGCAGGGCTCTATCTCATGACCATAAGATCATGACCTAAGCCAAAATCAACCTACTTACCAAATGAGCCACCCAGGTGGCCCTAGAATATCTCAATTCTTAATTTATAGAGTATTTATAGATTGGTTCTTCTGTAGGGTTAGTCATTATGTTAGATGCCAAGAATAAGAAGATAAAACATAGTTCTTTTTTTATTTTATTATTTTTTTAAAATTTTATTTATTTATTTTGAGAGAAAAGAAAGAACAGGGGAGGGGCAAAGAGAGACAGAATCCCAAGCAGGCTCTGCACCGGCAGCGTTGAGTCCTATGTGGGTCTCGAACTCAGGAACTCATGACCTGAGCGAAAACCAAGAGTCATACACTTAACTAACTGAGCCACCCTGGCACCCCGACATAGCTCTTTTTTTTTTTAATAGGAGCCTAGAATTAACAGGAGGAGATTATAGGTTATTTAGGTTATTTGTCTAGACAAGTAAATTACAAACAGCTACAATACTGTATCATAAATGCTCTGATAGAAGTAAATGTACGGTGTCAAGTGAAACACTGGAAAGGGAACAAGGATGGAGGTCAGGAGAGGACTCACAGAGGCCCTGCAGGAAGATTTTTTAGGAAAATGATGATGATTGAGCTGGGTCATAAAAAATGAGAGGAGATGGAAGGTGGAAGACAAGAAGAAAAGGAAACATTCTAAACAAAGAGAATCACATGTGCAAATGGTAAAGGCATGAAAAACTGTGAAAATGGTGCAAATCACTTAGAATGGTTCAAGCAAGCACAAAGTGACAATGAATGTAGCTAAAGAAGGATTCAGAGATCAGATGTGAAACTAAAACTAACCATAAATTATTTGAACTTTATTCTCAAGATATGAGGAGCCATTGCATAATTTTGAGGGAACAAAAAAAATAGATATATTTTAGAAGGGCTACTTTCACAGCAGGGGGGAGGATGAATTTGACAGCACAGAGACTGGTTGTGGAAAGACCAGTTAGGAGTCCTCTGGAATAATTTAAAACCCTCTTCAGAGACATAAGTAAGAAAAGTGTAATGGCAGCAGATTGAGTGGATGATATCAGTAAAGAGGCTTGAGCTGGAGCTATAGATTTGAGAATCAACATTTAAGTGGCAGCTGAGCTATGGGAGAGATGATCTGGCAGAGAGAACACAGTGCAAAGCGAAGAAAGCCAGGAGCAAGCTCTGTGTGCCTCTGGTGTTCAGAGGCAGGAAAAGTGGATAAACTCCTGAAGGAGATGGAGGAGGGATCATGAGAAAGATGGAAAAGAACCCATGAGAATGGGGTGTCAGCTTCAAAAAGAGGTTAGAATACAGAACCAGGAATAAGTATGCATTACATTTGTCAATCAGGCTTCTGGTTGATCTTCGCCATAATTACTCAATAGAGGGTGGCATGGAAGCCACATTTTACAGTGTTGTGGATTAACTGAAGATAAGAAAATAAAGATAGCAAGCATAAACTACTCTTTTCCCAAAAAGGTTGGACATGAATAAAAGGAGAATAAGGTAGTAAATATTGTTTTGTTATGATGTTATTGTTGTTACTACTCTTAACAATAAAAATTATTGAGAGATTTTTTTTTAATAGTTTATTGTCAAATTAGTTTCCACATAACACTCAGTGCTCATCCCCACAAGTGTCCTCCTCCATGCCCATCCCCCCCTCCCCCCACATCCATCAGTCCTCAGTTTTTGTCAGCATTCAAGAGTCTCTCATGGTTTGCTTCTCTCCCTTTCCCCCACCATTTCTGCCCTTCTTCTCCCCCTTGTTCCTCTGTCAAGTTCCTCCTAATCCTCCTATACGTGCAAACATATGATATTTGTCCTTCTCTGCCTGACTTATTTCGCTCAGCATAACACCCTCAAGGTCCATCCATGTTGCTACACATGGCCAGATTTCATTGTTTCTCATTGCCATGTAGTATTCCATGGTATAGATAAACCACATCTTCTTGATCCATTCATCTGTTGATGGACACTTAGGCTCTTTCCATGTTTTAGCTATTGTGGAGAGTGCTGCTATGAACATTGGGGTACATGTGCTCCTATGCGTCAGCATTTCTGTAGAGAGATTGTTTTTAATGTGATGGAGAAAGTCATGATTTTAAGAAACTGAAGAATCAAAAGAGTAAGTTCCTTAAGAGGGTGAGAGTACAGGTAGGACCCCAGCCCTGGTCAGGGAAACCACCTCAAGAGAGACAGAGGGAAAATGGGGCAGAGTTAGGAATACCAGTGAGTTTCAGAAATTAATGTTCCCATTTATGACCCCTATTTTCTCTGTGAAATCATTACTAAAAATAAGAATGAAATTGATGAGCAGAGTGGTTAGAGAGAGAGCAAAGGACAGAGAGAGCTGGAAAGGTAGGCACTTGTGATAAAATATTAGATATAAGGAAGAACTGTTCCTTCGCTTCCTCCTCAATAGTACCCTTCATACCTCACTCATAAGGTAAGAACTTTCACCAACTTCTGGCCTCTTGGAGAGAAGGACTTGGGGAAGTCCTATGGAAGAAACTACTACTATTTTCTCCAGCTCACAGTAAAAAAAGGGGGGTGGGGAAGACATGTTGATTTATATGATGGTGAGAACCTGTCATGCATCAGTCCTCAGCTCTCTGTTGGGTAGGGTGGGTGCACTAAGTCACTCCTCACATGTGGCTCTCTGACTTTTACTGACTTAACATTCCTACAGGTGTAAGGCAAGCCAAAATACTCTGTATTGCTTATGGGTGCACAACTAACTCTCTCCAACACTGCAGACTTTATAGTTTCCTATTGGAAGAGGAAGTAACAGGAGGCTCCCACTTCAGTAGCAAGTCTCAGACACATTTTCCTATCTAGATTTATCAGCAGCAAAGTGGATACTAAATTTCAATCCTACTCTAAGCTTTTCTACTAATTTTCTAACTGACTTAAAACTTGAAGAGGCTAGGAGGGGAAAATCCTAGATTTAGAGTCTGAAATTTCTGAAGGATCTCCTGGTAGAATATTTGTCAGTGATTAAAAGGACCAGGAGAAGTCATGGGAGTATAATGTTAGTGCAGAATAGAGAGCCCCTTTCTCAAAGAAAAGTAGCTGTTGGGTGTTGGACATTATCTCTACATAGATCTCTACCAAAATCATCCAAGTTGAAGGTGAATTTAGGATGAAGAAGAAAAATGTAAGGGAGGTTCTAAATATCCTAATGAATGCAAGAGAGTGACCAGGACGTGATAGTGATGGTGAATAGATGGGAAATGCAGAGCTTATACCACCAGGGACTTAACTGAAGACTTTTATAGGAAGTTGAAGTCATGATATTTAGAAGCCACAAAAGGAGAAGCAGCAGATGTGAACCCTGATCCAGGTCCTTAGATTCTTTGGGTTTGAGCCAATAAATATTCTTCACTGAAAAGGGCTGCAGGGTAAGCAATAATCTCCGGGAGAAAACGAGGTCGCTTTAAGATAAAGCATACAATGATTTGAGAAGACAATACAAATAAATATACAACTACCATTGATCCAGAAAGCAGAATGGAAAGGGAGGTTCAAAGGGTAGAGAGCAAAGACTAGAAGTCAAAAAGTGTCCAGGAACAAGCTGTCTCTTCCCATGCCATCAAGACTGACTGTTGGTTTTCATGCAAGTTGGATACAATGAGAAATTAAAAAAAAAAAAAAGATTCATACATCCCATAAACACTCTATATAACTTAAAACATAAATGTACACACATGTGCCAATCTTCTGATGTAAGGCCAAGGCCTGTTCTCTGCATATAGATCTGCTGATTGGAGTTACATGTCTTCTGTCTTACATAAACCACATCCTTCATCTATGATTTCCAGTTTGGCTTTCTTTAAAGTGGAGGGAGAACCTGAAGACACTTGTGAAATAATCTGGAAGCAGAGGCCATCTAGATTTTTATAACTGCCCCCACCTTCTTTCAGCATTGTCCTGCTTACACCTAGCCAACAGTAAAACTTTTATAGCTAACATGCATCAAGCCATTCCAAAGTTGTGTTTATAGAAACAAAACTCAGTCTTTTCTGTATTTGCTCAGTTCATTTACTCTTCATTTAAATTACATGATTAAAATGAGAAGTACAACTGGCTAAACAGGCTTGAGGTCAAACACAACACAATGGACCTTGGAAAGAAGACAGTTTTACTGGTGGGAACAAAAGCACATGGGCAATCTAAGGGTGGGGAGGGGGTTGGCTGAGAGTGGCAATCATGTGGTTAATAGAGAATGCAGCATTAGTTAATTCAGTGTCACTTATGAGGTAGCCAGTCAGGAGAGCTTTAACTATACAGGTGGCAAGACTGACTGCATGTTGAAGTACAGGTAAGAACAAGAGGAATGTGTAGTATTATCAATGGGCTTTGAGTTTTCAAATGGAGAGCTGGTGTAAAGATTGGTTTGTTTCTTCTCCATGTGCATCCTCTTCCCTTTCCTCAGTCCCTTAACTCGTATGGTTTTTCCCATTTTGAAGAGAAGTACGATATTAAGGAACAATGTGGAAGAATATCAAGAGGTCTAGAGAAAAAGTCTGAAGGTCTAGAGGCACTTCTAGGTCCCCAAGCTATTCCCCCTTTTTCTCCTTTTCTTTTAGCATTGGCATCCAGGGATTTAGCTGGCCCTCTTCTTTCACTACTTACATCCTCCTACACTTGAATTTTTCTGTCAGGTAACTGGAAACAAAATTCATATTCATCTATGTTCTCTATCCCTCTCATTCCCCCCCTCTCTCTTCCCACTGGTTGTTCAGGGAAGTTACTCATAGTAACCATACAGAAAGGGAAGAGAACTCTCTATACTTTGAAGAAATTATCATAAGTATCAGTGTTACCTGTCACGGGGCTAGGCCTGCCCTATCCTAAACATCATCACTAACTCCCTTACATTTTCTAACATAGTGTACCCCTTTCATGCTCCCATGGAATGGATGGAATCCAGCAAAATTCCTCCACATTCCTCAGTGAGGAGCCCCCGGGGGAAGGAGTGTCTCCCTAACCATTCTACATCATAGATTCAATAAATATCACAAGGTAGAGAATATTGGATGCTACTAAAATGGCCATTTATAGATTAGCCACCATTTACTGAGCACTTGCTATGGTTAATCAATGTGCAAAGTGTCCCATGAGTTTGACGCAACAACTTGTTTAATTCTCTTGGAAGTAGTAGTATTATTAGCATCACCCTCATTTCACAAAGAAATTAACAAGACTCTAAAGGATTAAGTATGATACTCAACGTCACACAGAAAGTAAGTAAAAGAGCCAGGATCTGAGTCTAGGCAACTAGACCCCAGAGCCTGGGGTCTTAACTACTACAGCACATTGTTGCTTCCCAGAATGTCCAGGTTCAAATGGTATTCATTTAAAATTTAGAAGAATTTTTTCATTGATATATACAGTGTCAATGATTCTCTTCCCTAACATTATCCCCATCCACATACCATAAGTAAAATTAGGGCATTCACCTAATTATTTTAAAGTGATGTTTACCTGTTTAAGACAATGAGGAAAAAATTAGCTGACTTAAATATACTTTTCCTGGTTTCAGCAATCCTGTTGGCCATGGGGTGATAGAAGACAATATCCCTGCCAGTCTATCATGAAAGTAATTCCCACTCAGTACTTTTCACGTTCCTTCCTCTTGGACAATCACAAAAAAGTGAGGGTCAGGGAAAGAGGCACATAGCAGGGTAGGAAAAATGGGTAAACCAAATAATTACTTGTTGGAAAGTTAAATAATTCAAACTTACTTTTTTGGTACACTTCTTGACAGTGTTGATTAATTCTTGTATTACCAGATCTACACTCTTCAAGGAAGGTCCTTTCAGCTTTACAATTTGTTTTTTGACTATTGCTTCAAATGCCATGTCTGGAGTAAACAACCCTGTCCTGAATGTAAGGAAGAAAGCAGCACATTAGATTTTTTAAATTGAGTAATATCCAAGACTTTTTTGAAAAAGATTTCAAGTGACATGCCACCTAAAGCAAGTAGGTAATACCCAAGTTTAAAAGTCATGTAGTGATTTATTATATCAATAGTATCATTTATAATAATATTTTCAACACTATAGTTCCTAATAAATTCCAACCTATAGATGACTAGCGTTACCTAAAAACAGTTTCCAAAATGTTTTCATGGACTGTAATAATACAACTTTTAACTAACACTTAACTGTAATTTGTCTCATCTCACAGTTTCACACCAATAAAAAGCAATGCTACAATACACATGGTCTTAAATTTACATTTCTATTTCTAAAGTATTTCAAAAGCAATCTTCTCTTATCCTACACAGAGCAGAAAATAATCCTCACTCTGTGAACACTGAAATAGTAGCGTTCCTGACTATGCAATCTCTTCTTTCCAGGAGTGCTGTATTATAGTGATCTCAGTGGTTCTGAATCTAAGGTCCTGGGATGCTAGTGGAAAAGGAAGACAGTTAAGTGGAACTAGTTTGGGACACAGAATGCCTAAATCATGAATTTACAAAAATAACAAGTGATAACAAAAATAGCAAGTATCTTGTCACTTAGCTGGAATTAATTCAAATTGGTGTCAGAGCAATGTTTTTCTCGTGCTTTTCTCACTTCTTCTTTAATTAACTTCTCCTTCACCACCCAATTCTGTGGTATCTCTTTTGGGAAACTTAACACTTTCCTTACAGCAGCTTTACTCTGCCCCTTCTAACCATTTACTTAGCACCTTATGTTCACGTCAATTTCTAACTGTAGTGATTGTACTATATAGTAACTTGAAATCTCTCCATGTTGGACACAGAATAAAATCTGCAGTTTGGCCTAATATTAAACATTTCCCCCATCTGACCCTAACCTTCCATTGCAGCTATTTGCCTCCTCCCTTTCATGTACTCTCTGTTTCAGCCAAACTCAACCATTTGCCTTTCCACAAACATATTCATACTAGCATTTCCTGTCTTTGTATCCATCCATGATGTTCATTTCACCCTCCCCACAATTTCAGCCTGTCCGAATCCCACCTGTGCTTCAAAGCCCAGATCAAAAGCAATCACTTCCTATAGCTCGCCTTCTCTGGTCCTGCCTTCCTTCTCTGAACCCTAACATCCTCCTTGGCACTCCAGTGGTCCGAGTACGCACCATCCCATTACTATCCTGGTAGGCAGTGCATTAATGCATTTATCTTTGTTTGCCCCACAAGGGCTGTCTTCCTCCCTTGCTCATCATCCACACACAGCGCTTGTAGAACTAAGAAGGACCCACAGGTCTGCAGTGGACAAAGATGGCTTTTATTATTCAAATACCTAACAGAATCAACTGGAAACAAAACTTGTCAAATGGAGTGTATTTAAGAACCTAAATAATCATGCCATCAGTATATCTCATTATCAGGACACTGTGCACTTCTTTTTCATCCTACAGACATATTAACTCCATAATAATAACAACCAATCTTTCCTTTTGGTATGTTGTAAATCAGAAATCTTCAAAACAGAGTTACTGAGCTCTTGCAGTTACATTCAACAGAAATATATTTGGTAAGGAGTTTGGGGTTTTTTTCTTTTTTCTTATTTACTTTGAGAGAGAAATAGAGCACATGCATGTGCACAGGGGAGTGGGAGAGAAGGGAAGGGAGGAGAGAGAGAGAGAGAGAGAGAGAGAGAGAGAGAGAGTCCCAAGTGGGCTCCACGCTGAAAGTGTGCTGAAAGCACAAAGCACAGAGCCCAACACAGAGCTCAGTCTCACTACCGAGACTGAAATCAAGAGCTGGATGCTTAACAAACTGAGCCACCAGGAGACCCCGTTAAGGAGTTTTAAAAGCTAAGTAAAAGCACTGTATCTTACTTTTACAGCAAAGTAAGTAAATATAAAAATACTTCATGACCCAAAAAATGTGATTTGGTTTCACTGCACCTATCAGATTGACACTTTCGGATACCAGCGCTGCCCAGCTCAAGAGTAAGACATAGTTTCTATACCAAATGTATTCTAGATTTGAGGGAGACAGAATAGAATTAATAGGGAACTTAGAAATGCTGTTGATAGTAACAGAATAATACTGGATTTGGTTATAGAATGTTTTCTCCCTTTTACTTCATGAATGCATATTTACCCATCTTATTTGCAACTTTTAGAGCAGACAGATTTTAAAATGATGCATAATTCAAATGCTGTAACTCCTTTTACATGTACACTCAGCAGCAAGCTTTGCCCTCTCAGACTCTGTTCCCAAAATAGTATCAACTTGGCCCTGGGGCAGAAGCTAAGATATAGCTGCCAATGGACAGGGACACCTGCTTCACGGGAGATAATCAATACCTTAAATTCAGGACATTTCATATATGTGCCATTAAATTGTATTTAGCCTTCTGAACATGAACTCAAGAAACATGTGTTTTAAATTTCTTTAAAGAAAGTGAGAATAATCTCATTTTATACAAGGGAAAATTCCACACAAGGTACAAGCTCCACTTGCAGCCTCACATCCTGCCATGCTCCTGTCTACATCCCCAACTCCTATCAAAACACAGGCTCCCTGCTCCATGTGTCCACACTGTGCTTTACCACCTCTGTGCCTTTGCTGACACTACTCCTTCCACTTTCAGTACTTTTTTTTAATCCTCCTGCCTCGACAATCTCCATCCTCTCAGGTTTTACACACACAGGCATGTGCATGCACGCACACATACACATGTGAACACAGAGCATACTGTTGCCTGTTGAAATCATTTTTTTTTTTTAATGTTTTATTTATTTCTGACAGAGAGAGACGGCGTGAGCAGGGGTGGGTCAGAGAAAGAGGGAGACACAGAATCTGAAACAGGCTCCAGGCTCTGAGCTAGCTGTCAGCACAGAGCCTGACGCGGGGTTCAAACCGACAAACCGTGAGATTATGACCTGAGCCGGACACTTAATGACTGAGCCACCCAGGCGCCCTGAAATCATTCTTGTTCTCTAAACAGGCAAGGTTCAACTCAAAAGTCACCACCCTTCATTCATCTTTCCCAGTCTTACTCCACGGCTCCAGCCGAAATGTCTCTGTCCTGTCTCTGTGTAAGTAATGATTACTTATGGGCAGGTCAGGCCTCCTTCCCCAACATGCCAGGCTCTGGAGAACAAGATCTTGCTCCTTGGTAAAATCCCTAGTTGTGCAGTGCACAGCGCTGTGAGTGAAGAAAGTGTTTCTGCTTTTTTAACTGAAAAGTCTTCTTTTGTGAGTATGACAATACAGGAAATTAGCATGAAACTCGAACTAGAGTGTCCTTTTTCTTACTCCCATCTCTGTATTCTACTTTGCTCAGATAATGAAAAGGCTACTTCACTAGCCATTTATAAACATTAATTTTCTCTTAGTAGCTTGAGCTGAAGACAAGGAAAATGTGAATCACTTGCCTGATACCATGTATGTTTTTGATTGCATAGCTTATTTCTCTTCGTAATTCTTTCTCATTGAACTCCATCTGCAGAAGCAAAATGAGCCCCAGTTAAAACACTTAATTCCTTTGAATAACAATATTGTTGAAAATTAAAATATGAGAATAACTTGACTTAGTTATTAATAAATGGATACTATGCCTTTCCTAACCTAAACCCAGATGGTCAAAACATCTGTTTATATAAAGTTCAAGGCAACATAGAACATTGGGGATTTCTAGGAGTTTTAGTGCAATGGATTTTAACGCTATTATAGATAGGAGTACTATACATAAAGGATGCCTTCTGGACATAAATCTGGCCATTCATCTGAAATACACAATTCTTCATTCTTTTGCTGAATGTAGTAAATGTATTCACAGACAAATGCATAAATAAGTGTCACCTGACATGTAACAGCAGTCCAGCTGTGCTGAGATTAACAATGGCTGTCTTTTCTCCCTGACCATTTTAACCACCTGCATTCAAGGCCTCTTTACAAGAGGAAATTAATAATATTTTACCAATCCAATGCAGGATAGATTGCTGCATAAAAATTTCCCAGAAGTTTTAGGTACTTTAAATTTACTTGGAATTAGGATCAAAGTGTCATGGAGCTCAGACCTAAAAGGGATATGAGAGCACATTTGGTTCAGCCTTTTACTTCTGAGATTTGGCCCCTCCAGCCCATCTATCCATTTTCCCCCTCACACTTTATACCATAAAATGATAAGTTGCTTTAGTTCCCTACCCACACCCTGTGGCCCACAGCTGAGCTGAGGCCTCTTCTGGCTATTCCTCCCCCCCTGGCTGGAACAATTCCAGCCCCCAACCTTCTCCTGCTTCACTAGCTGCTCATCCTTCTAAACTCAGGAAGCCAGGCTCCCTCACACACTCAGTCTGGGGATTCAGGTCTGTAGGCTGTGTTTCCATAGCACCTTGTGCTGAAGTTTATCACTTTACTTAGCACATTTTAACAAAACTATCTATTTACCCATTTGCCTCCCACCACAAGATAAAAGCACCCTCTTCTGTATGTGAAGCAAGTAGCATAGTCTTTAAAACACTTAGCTGCCTGTTGGACAATCCAAACTACACATATCTAAGATAAAACTCTTGGTTTGTACCTCTACACAAACTCAGCTTTTGTTCAGTTTCCCTCATCTGATGGGCACTGACATTTGCTGTTGTGCAAGCCAAAACCTTAGGAGTCATCTTTGATCTTCCCTCTCTTGAATCTTGCGTATCAATTCAAACCCTACTGACCCTACCACCAAAATTACAAATCCATCCACTTCTCCCCATCCTCTCTTCTGGAGCATTTTTACTATGAAGCTAAGAAAATTCAGTTTCAGGGCTTCTCTCTTGCATAAGAGCCTTCCAAGAGCCTGTGGCCATGTGTTTATAATTTTGTATTCTTCTTCTTCAACAACCCCCCAAAACTGTATAAACATTAGGTCCCACAGAAAGTGGATTCACTCCTGCTCTGGCCCTACTGGTGAACTTACCTTACTTATGTCCCTGAATCAATTCTTGCCCCTTTACAACCTAGCCTGCAAAGCATTCTTTTAAAATCATCAACCAAATCCGGTCACACCTTTTCTCAAAACTCTCCCCTATTTCCTCATTGTTAAATGTAAATGCCTCACTCAACCTGGAAGGCCCTTCATAAACTGGGAAATTTCTTCTTCTGAATCCAAGGCATACACTTCTCCCCTTCATCAGCTCTGCACCAGCCTCATCTATTCCTTACCCACTGTACAGATGCTGGCTTTAGGGCCTCATCCTTGACTGCTTGCCTTGAATGACTTTCTTCCCCAAGATTCTTACAGCTGACCTCTTCATGCCATTCTGGTTGTGCTTTCAATGTCCACTACTCTGAGAGACCTTGCCTGAAACATCCCATCAAAAGTGGCTCACCCAACCCCTCTCTCTCTCTCTCTCTCTAACATTATGTTACATAATAACACTTGATGCTTTCTTACATTGCCTATTTGTAAAATTTTCTGCCTTTCCCCACCAAACAGTGCCTCTGTCTTGATCACTGGCACCGAGAATTTTGGCACAGAATAGGTGCTCAAGAAATGTTTTTAAATTAATTAGACAACAAATAAACATCATAGGAACTCAATTAGTACTTGTTGAAATAATTTGAAATGTTGTTAGATCCCATTAAATAAAATCAGAACCATCCGTAAGAAAATATTTCTCTCCTAAATTTCATCACCTTAATATGGAGATTTTTGTTCAAAGAACTATCTTAGTCCCAGATCACTCATGTAACATTTTATGAACAGTTATATAGAATAGAACATGAAAATGAAATGAAGTTAAAGGGGGAAAAAATAACATTTGGTACAAACCTTTACTATCTCAAAAGGAAAGCGTTCATGGAAAATACGGTTAATTTTAGCCCCTCCTGAGAGCTCCAGCGTATCTACTTGATCCCCTGACCCTTCAATTCTCTTCTCGAAGTCCACAGCAAATTGCTGAACCATCCTATAATTGTAAAAGAGAAATAAATTCAAGTTAAAGTTATAAGGCTTTACATTTCTCATTTTAATTTGCCATTGAGCCCTTTTTGCCTTAGAGCCCTTTCCCTAGTGTTCTTAGTGGCACCTACTGGCAGAATGATCATTGCACTCAAAACTGTAACTCTATGAAATACATGCTATCAAGATTTATTTTAGGCATTTAATTATAATATATATCTTAAATACCTATGTCATTAGATGCATTCTGTCCAATTAGTTGAAATCATAAAATGGTATTTAAATATACTGAAAACAAGAATTTAAGTTAAACAATAAAACATTGCATAGAATAGTCAAAATGAACCTCGGTTCCTTTTTTTTAAATTTAATTTAATTTTAATAAAGTTAAACTTGGACAGGCATAGGTGGCAAATGGCTACCATATTGGACAGTGCAGTTCTAGACTCTGACATAGTGGCAATCTTCCCTTTCCAGGCATGAGTGGGAACAGCTGCTACATTAACAAGCATTGTTGAGGAGTGGCTACTAAACGTTTCTATTTCAAATCTAGAACAGAATTCTCTCTTTTCTTACCCCAAGGTAAGCATTATCTATAACATTTATTTGAACCTCGGTTCCTTTGATAGCACACTCGCCTAGTGTCCTAACTGCTCCAGCTGAGCCCCCTCATTACTCTGTGAGCTACTCTCTTCCCCCCACCTCCAGGATCACAGACCTCAGTATGCCAGAACAATGCAAATTGGTGACCTCCCCACCCCCCTCTACAACTAGCTCTAGCCTTGGTTTTCCATGATTCCCCACATTTAAATAATAAAAAGTAAAACTCTTTAACTTGTCACCCAGGATTCTCTCTGGTCTGGCCCTGGAGACTCCACCTCTCCCTGCTAGTCCACATTCACCTCTAAGCCAATCATAAAAAAGCAATTTGCAGTTCCCTACAAGTACCGTGTCCCTGTGCTTTTACACCTGTTTTCCTTTCAGCTCAGAAAACCCTTTTCTCTGCCGCTTGCTTCCTTGCCTGGTTTATTGTTTTCTGCCCTTCAAGACTCAGGTCAAGCATTAGTTTGTTCATGAAACCTTCCATGACCCTATTCACCACCCCTCCTCACTACTGTCAGATGAAGGGCCCCTCCTCTGTTTCTTCAGCTTATTTTCAGCGTAGTGCTTAGCAGAGTACATCACCATTGTTCACCTACCAGTCTCTCTCCTAAGGGCAAGGACCATGTGTTTTATTTATCTCCCCCTTCTCAATATATGAGTCATACTCAGTAACTTCAATGAAGGAATGAATTACCTTAGGTGGTTGGTAAAAAAAAAAAAACACAAAGAAATATAGGGAGAAAATAACCACTTCCATTTGTGATTACTAAATTTAGAAACTAATTTTGACATACTGGTACTACTTTCAAATTTAAAATTTAATAGAAAAAATTCAAACCATCTAAAACTTATACTTTTTATTCTCTTTCATCAAAGTCATGGATGAATTAAAACTGCAAATTATTCAGGCCAAAAAAATCAGAATATACTTTGATGTAGCTATGTTTATACATATGCCAATGTTAAACTAATTTTTAACCACCTGAGAAGGTATATACATGACACATGCACTGAAACCTGGGAAATTTTAGATAATTTACCTCCAGCCACTCCTTTGCTCATATCCTACACTCCAGCCCCCTGGTCCCCTAAAACAAACCATACCCAAGTTCACACTATTCTCTTCTTCTCTTCCACCTGGCAAACTCTTCCCATACATCAGCATCTCATTAAAGTATCATGTTCTCTGTGAACTCACAACCTTCCTCACCTATAACTGCTTCCTCATATGAGCTCCCTTAATATTTTATACTTCCCAGAAACATAGCCATTTATCAGATTTTAACACAGTTAGTTGCTTATAGATCTGTTTCCCTTATTCTACTATGCCCTCTCCTTGAAAGCAAAAGTCTTTCCAGTAGATATCAGAGAACCAGACTCCAAGTCAAACGCAAAGAGATGAGAGGAAAGCCAGAAGAGAGGCAGGCAGAAAGGGGAGAAGGAAAGGAAAAAGAGAGAAAGAGAGAGAGGAAGGAACTGATCAGCTCCCTACAAGGGAAGAATCTAGATGGTGAAAATTCTGTAATCTGAGTCCAATGGAGTCACAGAGGCAAGATCAGCATTAGTAAGGAGAAAAGTTTCAGTTGGATGTTAAGATAATGACCTAGAACCTACACAGAAATAGCTTTCTTTTCTCTATAACTTGAAGAGGTTTTTTTTAGGAGCTTGACCAAAGCCAGGAATAAAAAGAAAAGATAAACTAGGAAAAAGTTGAATCCACTCTTTCTTCTGTATCCTGTAATATTTTTAAATAGGGAAACATAGAATGTCGTATTAAATTTTTACTTAAATAATTTGAGCATTTAGAAATATCTCTACAAAGACAGGAATTATGTCATGTATTTTAAAAGCCAAATGAAGAGTATTTTGATTGCAAGGCTGCACAGGAAGAAAGGGGCCATAAGAGGGGGCAAGCATTATTTTTGTAAATGGACTTAGGATGTTCTGGAATATTAGCTAGGCAGGGTGTCTTCTGCTTGAGAGGAACCTGATATAAGTTGCAGCACAGGAATAAAAGGGCAGGTGAGGTTAGGAAGGGCCAAAAAAGAGAATAAAGATAAAAGATACAAGGAGCTGGCAATCCTCTAACAACTCTGCTGCACCACCCAAGACCTCTCAGGGATAAACGTAGTAACCCAAGGGTAAGATGGCAAGATCATGAAGGAGTAAAAAGATACTTGGCAGTTTTAACATTTGTATTTTTAAACAGCTACAGTAAAATCATATCAAAAAGGAAAAAGAAATTTAAATGTGGCCTTATTGTCCATATTTTATTATTAAAGCCTTGGTTCCTATTCCACTAAAAAAATGCACATACATAAATCACATGAAATGACTGAAATAATAAAAAGATAATAAGTACAAGTGACATCAGTAGAAACAGTTGTATAATACAAAGGACATTTTCAACAAGACCTTTGTCCACTTCTAAAGACTAAGGGCAAAAACTCTGCTGAGTTACCACTACTGGTTTTACTCATTTATGGAATCCAGTTATAAAAGTACAAAGAAATTGGACATGGGAATGACCAATTGGTTAGATTTATAGTAAGAGAATAAGATCAACAATTATTCTTCAAGAACACGTAAAGACTCAAGACCCATTGTATAATATACACAAAGTGTCATATACTGCTTCTCCTTTTAAACCTAGAAAATAGCATGACAAATAGACTGAGGCAAAAGCAAACTGAAGAAATTAGTTTCAAATGCTGAACAAGGGAAGGCAAAGGTGACTCACTGCAACAATGCTTTGGTCTTCCTGGTGGGGTCTTCTGGCTTGAAGTTTTTATAGGCTTCCACTTCATGTTCAATGGAGAGCAACTGTCCCTGTAGTTTGTTTCTGAAGTTTGGCAGGGTATCTCGAATGTGGTTGGTAAGTTGCTAAATAAAACAAAACAATATCATATGGATATAACAGATTAAAGATTAACTCATGAGATAAAAATTGACCTTTTCTCTTTTCCGAATCATTCAAAACTTAAAAATCACATACACATATACATTTGAGGCTAACTATGTAGATAAATAATGAGAAGAAGCTCCCATTCTCTCCTCTATGGCCTTATGGACATGCTCAAAATCCCTTCAACTGGAGTTACTCACTTGGGCTACCTCTTTGTGCCTGGAAAGACCCTGTTAAAATGCACATAACAGTAATAATGAGGCTGCCTAATAACAATTTTGCATAAATTGATTTATCAGATTACCTATATTGTAGGAAAAATACAATATAGGTAAGATAAGTTAGAATGTGGTTAGAAATCAAGGAATTGGAGACTTCTAGGTGCTGCTGGGTGTTTTCAGGACCATACTGGTAGAACTCATAGGTACCTGTCAGTTGTTAACTTCTTCTCCACTTTGTAGCTCAGACAGGTGTTTCCTCTTGCCCTGCCTTTAGTGCCAGTCCAGAGGTGGGTGTTCAGTGGCTTATGCCTTCAGCAGTTTGCATACAAAAGCTCCATGACTAGCAAAGGAAATCACTCTCTCTGCTGCTGATAGCTCTACCTAACCATCTACTTGGTATTTCCACTGAGATCATATGCCAGCACCTCCCACTTAGCAGGGTGAAAAATTCTCAGAGAGATTGTCTATGAGCACATGATTAATTAAGAAAAAAGATTAATTAAGAAAAAAGAAAATTAATTAAGAAAAAAGGGGTGCCTGGGCGGCTAAGTCGGGTAAGCATCCAACTCTTGATTTTGGCCCAGGTCATTATCCTGTGGTTGTGAGATTGAGCTCCACATAGGGCTCTGCACTGGGCATGGAGCCTGCTTAAAATTCTCTCTTCCTTTCCCTCTCCCCTTCCCTCACTTGTGTGCACCCACATTCGCTCACTCTCTCTTAAAAAAAAATGTGGGATATAAACCCAGATTGGTTAGCTCTCTGCCTTATGTTCTTTCCATTACAATGCAGTTAAGCAAAAGTCTGAATTAAAAGGAGAAAAAAGATAATCTTCTTGAATTAGTTAAGTAATAAACTTGGAATTAGAAGAAAGGAAGAATGTAAACTTCATAGAAATGCAGGAAAAAGAATAATAAATTAAAAGTAAGAGGAATTGGGGAGCCTGGGTGGCTCAGTCAGTTGGGCATCTAACTTTGGCTCATGTTATGATCTCATGAGTTTGAGCTCTGCTTTGGGCTCTCTGCCATCATCGTTGAGCCTGCTTTGGATCCTCTGTCTCCCCTCTTTCTGCCTCTCTCTTTCTCAAAAATAAGTAAACATTAAAAAAAAAAAAAACGTAAGGGAAATAAATATACCCAGACTGACTGAAGAAACCATCTTAATCATTTTTTATGTTTATCTGAGGTTACCTGAATATATCTATTCAATGAATCTATAGTTATTTAATTGTTGATAGTTTGTAACTATATTATACCTTTGCCCACAGTATGATGTATGCTATTACCCAGCATGTGCTATTATTATAGCTCTGAAGCAGAATGTAGAGGACTGCATTCCCAGTAGCAACGCCACAAACCCCCAAGTCCAAGAATACCAGTAACCATGAGAAACCTGTCTGCCATGTGAGTGGTAAATGATAAAAACACTAGGTTTCCACTTTTTGCTTCTCAAGCATCTCAACAGCAAAGCAACACTGTGGACCACTCTTGGCTTCCTAAAACACTTCTCTCCTTGGCTTTGGTCACCCTATGTCCTCTCATTTTTATCCTAACATTTATGGATGTACCTTCTCCATCTCCTTTGCCAGGCCATACCCCTCCACCAGACCTGTAAATATTGACATTCCTCAAATCTGATCCCTAATCGTCTTCTTTGAACAGATTCCTTTCCTAAAGGGATCCTATTCCACTCATAGCTTTAATAAATATCCAAACACCCATGAATACTAAGGTATTATCTACAGACCAGACATTTTATTTTTGCTGCAGGCATATGTCCTAGACCACAGACTTTACTTCTCTTAGATGTGTCAATGACACCTCAGCCCCAGCATGTCTGAAATCAAGCACCTAATCTTCCTTTCAGATTTGTCCATTTTGGTGACTTCATAACAATCTAGGAACTTGGAAGTTATCCTTGACTACACCTCTCCATCACTCACCAGACCTAATCTACCACCAAGTTCTGAATTTTCCTAAACAATTCTCAATTCTGCTTTTTTCATCTTCACTGGCCCTAACCAAGACCAAGATACTATCATTTTGACTCCTAACTTCTGGTGTCTAGTCTTGATCTTATCTGCAACTACCATGATCACTGTTAATCCACAAATACAACTGTGTAATTCACCTATTCAGATGCCTTAAATGCCTACTCCTCTTAGGATAAGAACAAAAATCTTTAACTTGCCTACACACATTACAGGATCCAGCCTCTGCCTACTTCTCCAAATTTGTCTCTTACAACTCACTCCCTCATTCTCTGCCCTCCAGCCATAATGACATTCAATTCCTCAAAAATGTCATGTTCTGTTCCAGGTTTTCACCATAGAAACTGTCCCTCAGGGCCAGAGGTGGTGCACACAACGAATCAGCCATAAAAGTATCCTATTTTCAAACAGTTTGAAGATCCCTGAAGCAATAAAAAGAAGGTGATTATCCAAGAAATGAGAGATCTTCAGTACAGAATTCATTCAGTTTTCAGACAACCAGAATCCAATTATGTCATAATTTAGGGGTCATTTGTATAAAAAAATTGCTAATCATATTCTTTTTATTTTTCTAGTATTCACAACCTAATTTATTTCCAACCTTATCTTACTAGTCATCCTAGTGATTTTTTCAGTTTGTGTTATTCTTAGATAAATACAGGGAGAAAAGAATTAATCTAAAAAGAGTTTTGCCAATATTTAATATATTTGTGGAATATTATGGTTTTGCATGACAAATAAATATAATATATTCATATTTGTTAAATGACACAAACACAGCACTACCTCATGGCTTCTAAATACTCATCTACCCTTAATTAAAAAGCACAAATTTTACATTAGTCTATGTTATGTCACAAAAAATAGAAGTATACCACTGCTTTTTTTTTTTTTAACTTTCCAAAACTTGTTCAATTGTTTTGCCTAAATAGTTCAGGTCCAATGTCACAAGTAGGCTGCTACTATGTTAGTCTCTGCTGACACCTTCCAGGAGCAAACAATCAGAACATGCAATAATAACTTGACTTATTGACTGTTAAAATTCATAAACAAGAGTTGAAGCACATCTTATAATTCTATTTGTGAGAAAAGCTGCTCACCATTTGGTCAATTTAATTGAAACTCGGGGAGGAAGCCTGCACTCACTAAGGATGATGCTTAACTTCCCCAGGAGATGAAAAGTATGTAAAAAAAAACAAAAAAAGTGTACTGAGGTTTCATGGAAGAAGTATGTAAATGCATGCAATGTGAGAAGATGGGGGCCCAAGTCTATCTGTGCAGGGAAAGGGGTTAATCTGGAAAAACTTCTAGATGAATGGATATCAGTGAGCTTATAATGATGCCTAACTTATGGAAATCTAAGCTATTACAGATTAACATTTTAAAACCAGATCCCAAGAAATCAACCTTTCAGAAATATACAAATTTAATTTCTTAAGGTAACTACATATTGTGAGTAAAATGGGTGCTAATGTGTACCCTTGTGCACTATTCCTAAATAAGTGTATGCTTCTGCTTTGAGCAGTATTCTTTCAATAACATTAAAGCAGATTCTACTCACTGAGAACAGTAAGAGTGTGGAACTAAGTTTTCATATTCATTTTTTAATTCATATCATTAAGCTGGATGTCTTATTTTAGAAAAAAGTGAATATTAAAATGAGAAATATGAATTCTAAGAGTAACTTACATATTTCATAATTGTTCTTGTTGCTTGAGAAAACATTGTTACCTGATTAAGGACCTTCTGCAGGTGTGGGGTCCCCATCCTATCAGCAATATGTCTGTAAGCTGGGTGCGAGAGAAAAAATTTCCTTTCTGCCAACATGGCAGCCTTAATGTCCTTCTTCCCATCTATGTCCTTCTGACTTCTGTTTACCACCCCCACATAACCTGAAACAGAACACATACAGTGGGGTTTAGGATGTTTTTTGTTGTTTATTCTGGGAAGATTTCAAGGCTCCTGAAGAGGCTAAATAAGAAAGGCAAAACTATTTTTAAGGACTGAAGAATTGAATCCTATACAAAACTCAGTTTGAGACATTAGTATTTAACAAAGGCTGGTTCGTGTGGCTAATTATAATTTCTTAGCATTAACACAACAATGTCTTTTGCCCTTAAAAGCTCTGTACAGTTTAATACAGTGTGTCTCTTAGCAGTTTTTTCATATGTGGGCAAGTAAATAAATCAAACTTAAAACAAAATAGTATATACTTATGCAGTCTACAATGAATATTTATACCCTCCCTTCAAACTCTTTCCTTTTCCTGTTTTCTTATTCCTGTTATTTTAAGAAATAATTCTCCTACTGGATCATTTTTAATATATCACTTGGGAACATTATGCCACTCCATAAAAAGTATAATTAATCATGAATACATTATTCCTCACAACCATGAAGGCATAAAGCCAAGTTTCCCATTGGTTTCCCAGTTGTTTCTCTGCCACATCACCAAAGGAGGTCTTGTGTAGGACACAGTACATTACCCCTGCGAAGAGGCAGCAGCTTGTTCTCCAGAACATCCCTGGCATCTGTTCCTTCATCCATAAGATCCAATTTGGTGATGACTCCAATGGTTCTTAAACCTGTATCATAAACAAACCCACTTTATCACACAGTTTGCAAAAGACTAACAAATTTTAGAGACATATATGTCCCAACACTAAATGCAAGGTACTCATATTTCAGGTCCTATTCCTGTTCCTCTGTCTTACTTTGTTTTCTAATCTACTGCTATCCCAGTCTGGTGAATTTTGATGGGATGAGCAGGATAGTCTTGAAATCACCCATCCTGGGGCACCTGGATGACTCAGTCTCTTAAGCATCCAGCTCTTGGTTTGGGCTCAGGTCATGATCTCATAGTCTGTGAGTTCAAGCCCTGCATCAGGCTTTGCACTGGCAGCCCAGAGCTTGCTTGGGAGTTTTCTCTCTGCCTCTCTCTTACACTCTCAAAAATAAATAAATAAATAAATNTCCATAATATCACAATAATTTTAAATATATGAGTTCATTTTTGTACTATGTATAAATTATACACTTAAACTTTTCCTCCAAGGAATGTACACAATATGGGTTCTTTAATTTTTTTATGTATTACTTTATTGAAAACAAGCAAACAAGTAGGCTACACATGGACCGATGAAGAGAGTCTGTCATAAACCAAAGCTTATTGTTGATCCAGTTCTGAGCACTTGACAAACAAATTATAAGAAAATTAGGTATAGGATAGTGTCATCACCAAAAATAAAGTTTCAAGTCTCACAGCATTCCCTGTTCCTTAGAAAAAGAACTATGACTTGGGGCGCCTGGGTGGCTTAGTCGGTTGAGCGTCCGACTTTCGCTTAGGTCATGATCTCGCGGTTCGTGGGTTCGAGCCCCGCGTCGGGCTCTGTGCGGACTGCCAGCTCAGAGCCTGGAGCCTATTTCAGAGTCTGTGTCTCCCTCTCTCTCTGACCCTCCCCTGCTCACGCTGTCTCTCTCTCCTAGAAATAAATAAAAATATTAAAAAAAAAAAAAAGAAAAAAAAGAAAAAGAACTATGACTTAATGGAAAGAAGACTAAACTAGGAATCCTGAGGCTTGGATTCTAGTCTCAAGGCAAATCTCTTAACTCTCTTCTCTGGGTATCAGTTTTCTTCATCTGTAATATAAAGAGTTGGAAACCATAATTTCCAAGGTATATTTCAGTAATAAAATAATGTAAAAACCCAGACATTTTATGTAGCACACCAGATATTTTGTCTTTGCCCATTGCTCCCTTCACTAGATAAAATGAACAATACTTGTCTAGTGATTCAAATCTTTAAGTGCATTCTTTGGACTCCCAGTTAAACATGATAAACTGAACACACATCTTTATCTTTTTACCTGAAAGCACTCTATAATGGGTAATATTTATTAGGTCAGCTATGGCTTTACATGCTTAACATGTCTTACATCATTTACTCTAAAAAATATCATTTAATCATTAAAAAAGGACTCCAACTACTATTTTTTTAAGATGAGGAAAATAAGGCAGGAAGAGATTAAGTAACTTTCCCAAGGTCATACACGGGTTTAGGCATCCAGAACCCATACAATATACTGCTTCTCACCAGAAAAAGAATTTTAAAAATTAAAAAGGTTTCAAACAAGAAAGTCCAAGAAAATGGGAGAGAACTGAAGAAAAATTTTGAAACTGGAAACCCGCAGGATGACTAACTAAGTTAACAGACTAGAGTAAGAGGAAAATTGCATCCAAGAGAGCCAGTGACAGGAGAAGCTCCATAGCTGGCTAATATACATCACAGCCTCTCAGAAAGGGTCAGGGAAACCAATAGCTCTGACAATAATGGAGAGTAGTGGTGGCATTTGAGGCTGAAAATAAGAGTGCTGGATGATAGCAGTGCGATTTCCATGGATAACATAGCTAAGAGCTACCCTGTCCCATTCTGGCAGGAGAGTACAGATTTACTCTCTGGAAACACTGAACTACGGAAAACTGAACTAATGGGCACCTGGCCCAGTTAGAGGGCATCAGGTATTAAAAGAGGGTGATTAAGTGAAATTCCACATACTGAATGGCAAGACCTCTCTTTAATCTAGTTTAAGAAAAAGCTGGATGGTAGAATTTAGCCCCCCAAGCAGGGGACTGGAGCAACTCTGTCTGGGGAAATTAATGATTCTAAGAAGAAAGCATAGATATTGAAATTCAGAGGAACTCCAATCAAAACAGCCTAATAAGTTATCCTACTAAAAAGCCTGTAACTCCTTTAGCAAAGCACACCCACATAGAGTTTCCAATCACCTATTACTATTTCATTTTTGAATATAAATCAGTAAGTGTAGGTTACCATCTGTCATCATACAAATTTATTATATTATTGATTATATTCCTTATGCTGTATTTTAAATCCCTGTGACATTTATTTTACCATTCTGTGATATATGTAATTGTAGAACCACTATGTTGTACACCTGAAACTAACATCAAATGTTAAATATCAAATTTATAATATAAATATAATATTTATATTATATTTATATAATATATATAATATAAAAATATAATATTTATATATTATATTATATTATATTATATTATATTATAAAAAATAATATCAAATATTAAATGTCAAATATGCTTTGATAAAAAATAAAAAATTGTTTGATAATTTTAAATGGATAGCCAAGGAGAATCTTTGAGACCAAAACAAACAAATGTTGTTTGTTAATGAGAGGTTATTGCATTCATTGAATAAAAATAGAATGTCATAAAAGAAAACATTCAAATAAACAAAAAGGATTCTCATTAACTAAAAGTACGAGTAGAAATTTTTTAAAATGTTAGTTGAATGGTTGGAGTACCAAGTTAGAAACTCTTCCAGAAAACAAAACAAATAGAAGTAAATAATAGAAAGGAAAAACTTGTTTAAAACTAGAGAAATAATCCAGAAGATCCAGTATCTGAATAATTGACATTCTGGGAAAACAGAGAAGATGAAACAAATAATTGGTGGGGAGGGAACACACTATTCAAGAAAATATCTCATAAGTGGAAGATAAAATTATGCATTAAATGAACCCATCAAGTGTCCAACACAATCTGAAAAACACAAACAATATGGCATATCAGTATAAGATTTCAAATACCAAAAGAAAGTTTGGGAATATTTATAGCATCAGTCTTCCCAGCAACAAACTGGAAACTAAAACTCAATAGAGTGATATTTCCAAAATTCTGAGGGTAAAACTATTTCTAGCCTGGAATTCTAAACTATCAATAAATGTGACAGTAGAAAAAGGTATTTTCAGACTTGCAAAATATAAAAATATTTTACCTTCATTTTTCTTTTTCTTCAGAAACTACTAAAGGGTATGTTCCACCAAACATGGAAAGCAAACTGACAGAGAAGTAAATAAGAGATCCAGAAAGGAAGAAATATAATATAACCAAGAAAGAAGGGAATTTTCAGGATGGTGTAGATCCCAGTACTAGGCCATAAGAACAGTCAACATCCATTAGAATGAGAGGGTGCAGATTACTGAAAAATTGTGTTTCCCCACCAAGAAAAAAAATGAAAGTGATAGAATGCCTAATGCCTACAATTTTTTAAGGTATTAAAAGATGTAGACTCCTGAAGGAGAAGCTGGGAAAGTACTGGTGATGGATATATAGAAGACCATAAAAACAAACAAAAAGAGAGACAACTATCAACCTTGAAGACCACAATATTATGTAAAAAAAAAAAAAGATAATGTAATCATAATTTACACATGGCTCAGCTGCAAGTGATATTTTCAGAATCATAAATCTGAATATATCAGTAGAACTTGGGAAGGCAAGTGTATATATATATATATNCAGAAGGGAGTTAAAAGTGAATATCTAAAAATAAAAAATCAAGAAATAGTAGTATAAACAGATTACATAGAAATATGAACGTAAAACCAAAAGAAAGCTAAAAGGATTGACAGTAATAGTCTCTAGAAATCAGTAATCAAAAGTCAGGAGTGTGCAAGGGACTAACAGTTTCTGTTAAGCACCTTTGGAACTGATTTTTTTTTGTCATGTATATTTATAATGTAATAAAAATAAAAGTGAAATTTTGGAAGTCTTTTCTTTACTATTCCTTTATTTCTGCAAAGGCAGAGAAGTCTATTCTCAGCTGTGTACTGCAAAGGAGATAATGAAGATTACTTTCTTTTCACATTTAGTTATACAAATAGGAACTTAAAATAATCAATGAACTCCTGCTGGTGGACTCAAGATCTACACTCAAAAAGCCATTGCCAAAAGAGATTCAAAGACAGCACATGTTCAAAGCACATCACTGGGAATCTAAAGACTCAGATAAAAATAATAATAGAGACCATGTATTGAGTTGTGATTATGTGGTGGACATAGACTTGAAACAACTCTATGAGATAGGTACTATTATCTTCTCAATTACACAGATGAGGAAGTAAGATTGGGAGAGGTAAAACACACTATTACCTAAAGGCTTACAGACTGTAGGGTATGGAATCTAAGCAACCTAATTCCATTTTTTAAAAATTTTTAAAGGTTTATTTATTTTGAGAGAGAGAGAGAGCATGAGCAGGGGAGAGGCAGAAAGAGAGGGAGACACAGAATCCAAAGCAGGCTCCAGGCTCTGAGCTCTCAGCACAGAGCCTGACATGTGGCTTGAACTCATGAACTGTGAGATCATGACCTGAGCCTAAGTCAGATGCTTAACTGACTAAGCCACCCAGGTGCCCCTAATTCCATTTTTAATCACCATATTTTTCCACCTCCCAATTCTTAGCTTGATTCTACATGTGATTAGCTCTGTTTTTTGGCAATTTAGTTATATTATCTGTTCCTGCCTATCTACATGTAGAACTAAAAGATTACTGGTGGGGAAGGGCCAGCATGATGGAGAAGTAGGGGGACCCAAAGTTCCCTCATCTCTCAAACACAGCAGTGTTGAGGCCAAGAGTCTGGGCAGCAAACTGACAGAGATGCCTCCAGGGCCTCACTGAAACAACCTGATGGGCCATAGGTGTGTGGTTGCAAACTGGGAAGGGAGGATCCCCTTCTGCGGAGAGACAAAGGGAATAGAAAGAGAGGCTGGAGAAGCCCAAGACTGTATCTGGACAAGAGAAAAACCAGGAAAGATCCAATCTCCAACTGTGGGGCTTTCTCCTGACTGGGGCCAGCTGCCCTGATCACGCACCTGGGGAGGCGGGGAGCCAGCCCTGGGCTCAGTAACTAGCTCAGAGATACAGTCCACAGTGGGAGAAAGTGATCCCCTCCTTGGAGTGCTGTGGGAAAAAGGTATATGTCTATTCTAAGGGCAAAGGCTGCCTGTGCCCGCCAGCCAGAGACCATGAATCAGGTGGTGCAGAGCGGCACTTTCTTGAAACTGGGATGGATAGTGGGAACCTTAAAGACATTGGGGTTTAAGTTCCAGCTGAGCGCTAGGGAGGTGCTGGAGTTGGTGGAGGGGGACAAACCGCCTTCACCAGGCATGGCACTGTGAAGCGGAGGGGTGGCTCTTCTCCAGAACCCGGCTGCATGGAGTGGGAATCCTTAAGATATCAGGGTTTAAATCCCAGCCAAGTGCCAGGGAGGCACAGGAGTCAGTGGAGCAGGACAAACCATGTTGTTTGCACCAGAGGCACAGTGAGGACAGCCTAAACAGTGTGGTTTGGGACACCGGGTCTATGGAGAGACAGTGGTGTCACCATTTTTCTCCCCATCACTCAGGTGGGGCCTCAGGGAATGGCTAGCAGGCCCACAGTGGAGGCCAGACTTGCCTACACCAAACCATGCCCCTCCGTGCCTGGTAACTGCATATCTATAAACCAGACAGCCCCTCCTCCAGATCAGTGCTGTTATATTGCCTGATTTAATTCTTGGATTTAATTGTTTAATTCTTATTATATAGATATATTCTTCCTTCCTTTTCTCCTTATCTTTTCCCTCCTCTAGTCTGGTTACTCTTGTTGGTTTATTTAAGCAGGCATATTTAATCTATTCTCTTTATGCATTTTCTATACCTCCTTCATTTTCCTTTCTCTCTGTATGGATTAAGCTGTATAGTTTCTCTGACTGGTCAATTTTTATTTTATTTTATTTTTCCGCCTGCCCCTGTCATTTCTTCCTTCCTATGGGATAAGCCCTCTTCCATTACCACCACTCCCACCCTTTGTTTACTTGTAACTGGTGTTTCTGGTTTTTGTTTCTGGTGTTTTTGTTTCTTAATGTGTTTGTTTTTATTTTCTGTTTGTTTTTTGTTTGTCTGTTTGTTTTCCTTTCCAGGGCTACTTCAACAAAAAAAATCAAAGCACACCTGGTGGAGGGTCTAAAGCATCACTATGAGTAGGGAGATAAAGTAACCAAAGTCACAACAACAGAGAGCAAATAACACTCTCCAAAAAACACCTCCTGAAGGGCCAGGTCCTGGACAGTGTATGATCCCAAGGGCACATAACAACCTTGTAAAACACATAAGGGACAGAAAACTAGAAAAATGAAGAAATGGAAGAATTCTCTTCAAAACAAATTCAGGAAGAAATGATAGATAGAGAATTGATCAAAACAGATATAAACAATAAAGCTGAACAATAATTTAGAATAAAAGTCATAAGATTAATCATTGGGCTTGAAAACAGCATAGAAGACAACAGAGAATCTACTGCTGCAGAGATCAAGGAACTAAAAAATAGTCGTGATGAATTAAAAAATGCTGTAAATGAGGTGCAAAATAAACTAGAGGCAGTGACAGTGAGGATTGAAGAGGCAGAGGGGAGAATAGGTGAAATAGAAGATAAAATTAAGAAAAAGAAGAAGCTGAGAAAAAGAGAGATAAAAAATTCTAGATCACGAGAGGAGAGTTAGAAAACTAAGTGATTCAATGAAACAGAATAATATTTGTATCATAGGGGTTTCATAAGAAAAAGAGAGAAAGGGGCTAAAGGTGTACTTGAACAAATCATAGCTAAGAACTTCCCCAATCTGGAGAAGGAAACAGACATTGAAATCCAGGAGGCACAGAGAACTCCCTTCAGACATAACTTGAATTGATCTTCTGCATGACCCATATCATAGTGGAACTGGAAAAATACAAAGATAAAGAGAGAATTTTGAAAGCAGCTAGGGATAAAGGGGCCCTAACCTATAAGGGTAGACACATAAGGGTGGTAGCAGCCCTATCTACTGAAACTTGGCAGGCCAGAAAGGAGTGGCAGGAAATTTTAGGTGTGCTGAATAGGAAAAATATGCAGCCAAGAACCCTTTATCCAGCAAGCTTGTTATTTAGAATAGAAGAAGAGATAAACGTTTTCCCAGACAAACACAAACTGAAGAAATTCATCACCACTAAACCAGCCCTACAAGGGATCCTAAGGGGGATTCTGTGAATGGAATGTTGCAAGGACCACAAAAGACCAGAGACATCACTATAAGCATGAAACCTACAGATATCACAATGACTCTAAATCCATATCTTTAAATAATAACTCTGAATGTAAATAGACTAAATGTTCCAATCAAAAGACACAGGGTAGCAGAATGCTTTTTTAAAAAATCCATCTATTTGCTGTCTACAAGAGACTCATTTTAGACCAGAGGACACCTTCAGATTGAAAGTGAGGGGATGGAGAACCAGCTATCATGCTACTGGAAGTCAAAAGAAAGCTAGAGTAGCCATACTTATATAAGACAAACTAGATTTTAAACTAGGCTGTAAACAAGAGATGAAGAAGAACATTATGTCATAATTATGAGATCTATGCATCAAGAAAAGCTAACAATTATAAATGTTTATGCACTGAATTCAGTAGCACTCAAGTATATTAAAAACTTAGTCACAAACACAAGAATCTGAGATAGAATCACAATCACAAACATAAGAATGTGATAATTGCAGGGGACTTTAATACTCCACTTACAGCAATGGACAGATCAACAAGATAGAAAATAAATAAAGAAACAAAGGCCTTGAATGATACACTGGGCCAGATGGACTTGATGATATATTCAGAACTTTTCATCCTAAAGCAGCAGAATACACACTCTTCTCCAGTGCATATGGAAGATTTTTCTAGGCAGATCACATACTAGGTCACAAAGCAGCCCTCAACAAATATAAAAGAATTGAGATCATACCATGTACACTTCCAGATCACAGTGTTAATGAACTTGAAATCAACCACATGAAAAAGTTTGGAAAACCTCCAAATGGATGGAGGTTAAAGAACATCCTACTAAAGAATGAATGGGTCAACCAGGCAATTAAAGAAGAAATTTAAAAATATATGGAAACAAAAACAACACCAGCATTCTTCACAGAGCTAGAACAAACAATCCTAAAAATGTTATGGAACCACAAAAGACCCCTAATAGCCAAATCAATCTTGAAAAAGAAAAGCAAGGCAGGAGGCATCACAATCCCAGACTTCAAGCTGTATCATCAAGACAGCATGGTAATGGCACAAAAACAGACACATAGATCAATGGAACAGAATACAGAACCCAGAAATGGACCCACAAATGCATGGCCAAATAATCTTTGACAAAGCAGGAAAGAATATCCAATGGAATAAAGACAGCCTCTTCAACAAGTGCTGGGAAAACTGGACAGTGACATGCATAAAAATGAACTTGAACCACTTTCATATACCATACACAAAAATAAACTCAAAATGGATGAAAGATCTAAATGTAAGTCAGGAAGCCATCAAAATCCTAGAGGAGAAAGCAGGCAACAACCTCTTTGACCTTGGCTGTGGCAATTTCTTACTCAACAAGTCTCTGGAGGCAAGGGAAACAAAAGCAAAAATGAACTATTGGGACCTCATCAAAATAAAAAGCTTCTGCACAGCAAAGGAAACAATCAACAAAGCTAAAAGGCAACTGATGAGATGGGAGAAGATCTATGCAAACAACATATTAGATAAAGCGTTAGTATCCAAAATCTATAAAGAACATATCAAACTTAATACTCAAAAAAACAAATAATCCACTGAACAAATGGGCAAAAGACATAAATAGACACTTCTCCAAGGAAGACATCCAGATGGCCAACAGACACATTAAAAGAGGCTCAATATCATTCATCATCAGAGAACTACAAATCAAAACCACAATGAGATGCCACCTCACACCTGTCAGAATGGCTAAAATGAACAACTCAGGAAACAACAGATGTTGGCGAGGATGCGGAGAAAGAGGAACCCTCTTGCACTATTGGTGGGAATGCAAACTGGTGCAGCCACTCTGGAAAACAGCATGGAGTTTCCTCAAAAAAGTTAAAATAGAACTACCCTACAACTCAGCAATAGCACTAGTAGGTGTTTATCCAAGGGACACAGGTGTGCTGTTTCAAAAGGGGACATACACCCCAATGTTTATAGCAGGATTGTCGACAATAGCCAAATTATGGAAAGAGCCCAAGTGTCCATCTATAGATAAATGGATAAAGAAGATGTGGTATTTATATATATAGATCTATATATATACACACACAATGGAGTACTACTTGGCAATGAGAAAGAATGAAATCATGCCATTTGCGGCAACATTGATGGAACTGGAAGGTATATACTGAGTGAAATAAGTCAGAGAAGGACAAATATCATGTTTTCACTCCTATGTGGATCTTGAGAAACTTAACAGAAGACCATGGGGGAAGGGAAAGGGAAAAAATAGTTACAGAGAGGGAGGGAGGCCAACCATAAAAGACTTAAATACAGAGAACACACTGAGGGTGGATAAGGTGGTGAGGAAGAGGGGAAAGTGGGTAATAGGCATTAAGGAGGACACTTGTTAGGATGAGCACTGGGTGCTGTATGTAAGCAGTGAACCATGGGAATCTACTCCAAAAACCAAGAGTACGCTTTACACACTGTATGTTAGCCAATTTAACAATAAATTATTTTTTTTTTCCATTGAAGTCTACTGGATTATTTGAGGATATCATCTTTTTTTTTTTTTAATAGTTTATTGTCAAATTAGTTTCCACATAACACTCAGTGCTCATCCCCACAAGTGTCCTCCTCCATGCCCATCCCCCCCTCCCCCCACATCCATCAGTCCTCAGTTTTTGTCAGCATTCAAGAGTCTCTCATGGTTTGCTTCTCTCCCTTTCCCCCACCATTTCCGCCCTTCTTCTCCCCCTTGTTCCTCCGTCAAGTTCCTCCTAATCCTCCTATACGTGCAAACATATGATATTTGTCCTTCTCTGCCTGACTTATTTCGCTCAGCATAACACCCTCAAGGTCCATCCATGTTGCTACACATGGCCAGATTTCATTGTTTCTCATTGCCATGTAGTATTCCATGGTATAGATAAACCACATCTTCTTGATCCATTCATCTGTTGATGGACACTTAGGCTCTTTCCATGTTTTAGCTATTGTGGAGAGTGCTGCTATGAACATTGGGGTACATGTGCTCCTATGCATCAGCATTTCTGTATCCCTTGGGTAAATTCCTAGCAGTGCTATTGCTGGGTCATACGGGAGTTCTATTGTTAGTTTCCTGAGGAACCTCCACACTGTTTTCCAGAGGGGCTGTACCAGTTTACATTCCCACCAACAGTGTAGGAGGGTGCCCTTAACAATAAATTATTAAACAAATGAACGAAGGAACAAATGAACGAACGAATAAATAAATAAATAAATAAATAAATAAATAAATGAAAGATTACATAGGTGCTTTCAAATCCAGAATTCTCAGAAGGAGAATAACTTCCAGATTTAGAGGAGGCTATGTATAGTAATAAGGAAAGAGTAGCTTAATATAATTCTTGACCTCCAACTGAAAGAAAAAGAAAAATAAATTAAGAGCTAATGAATAATATGGGATGCTGTGTTTCAATTATGTTTATCCTCAGTGAAGAATAGCAATAATGATAAGTGCTAATGAATCCTGACAAAGATCTTGAAAAGACACAAAAGACACTTCAAAACTCTGACTCTTATATAGCAGAGAGGCTAAAAGCACTCACTCAAGGATCAGATTGTTCAGGTTCAATTGTTTGGAGCATCAGTGCCACTTATTAGCTCCCAAGACATAGTATCCTCATCAGGTATAACCACATCTATAGGGTAATCATCACAGTATATATTTGATGTCTGGGATAATTATTAATTGCATCCCTTTAACTCTTGAAAGGCTTCAAACAGAAGAATAAGTTATATGTTTACTCTAACTCATCAATGAGAAAATAACAAACCTATGTTTTAAAATTAAATAACAGGAATTCTACTCTGGTATAGCATGTAAGAAGCTTGGTAGTTCCCTTGTGCCTTAACAAGTGGACAACTAAAAAATCAACAACTCTTCTTAGATTCTTCAGAGAAGTGAGGTCACAGAACAAACCACTGCCACCAAAATTTGAAAAGGAAAATAGGTAAATACAGAAAATCATAACTTACTGAAGCAGAAATCCACAAGCAGAAATTTCTGTGGGAACCAGTGCCTGAGTAGGAAAACCTAAACTGTAATTGATAAATTTCTGGAATCTCAATGAATTTAAAAGTCCAGGGAAGCGCAGAGCCCAATGTGGGGCTCAAATCCATGAACCATGAGATCATGACCTGAGCGGAAATCAAGAGTCGGGTGCTCAACTGAGTACCCAGAGGCCTCTAAATGAATTTCTACCGTCTACTTCACTACTCCCTCCAGGGGGGAGGTGCTGCTTGCGTGGTAAACAGCTCCTCTTAAAAATCAGCTTGTGAGGTATTATGCTGAGCGAAATAAGTCAGGCAAAGAGGGACAAATACCATATGTTTGCACGTATAGGAGGATTAGGAGGAACTTAACGGAGGACCGTGAGGGAGAAGAAGGGGGGAAACAGTAGGGGAGAGGGAGAGAGGCAAAACATGAGAGACTCTTGAATGCTGAGAACAAACTGAGGACTGATGGGTGTGGGGGGAAGGGGAGGTGATGGGCATGGAGGAGGGCACTTGTGGGGATGAGCACTGGGTGTTATATGGAAACCAACTTGACAATAAAGTATTTGTTAAAAAGAAAAAATCAGCCTGTGAGTTGGAGCTCACACCCCAGTGTCGTAGGCGTGGAAACACTGTTATTTTTACACTTGACTTCTCCTAGTGGGCAGTCACATCAAATAACTTCATTTCAGTCTTGGGGAGCATTCCTGCCAATTGCTTAGCTGCCTCCCTGGCTCCTCCAGGGGCTTCAGAAATGAGCTAAGCTTCTATCACATGTTCTTATGGAAGAGTTTCAAGTGTATATGACACGTGGAGAGAGTGGCTATCAGGGACCAGGGTGATGAGACTTCCTGTCTGTTATCTGGCTTTAGCAGTTGCAGTTATGGGCTGGGCTTGTTTTGTCTATTTCAGCCCCCACCCTACCCCCAGACTGTGTCTGGTGATTCCCATGCCAGTTCTCCGCAGAGACTTCTCAAGAGAGGAGAAAAGCCCATCTTTGTTCCTGTCTGACTCTTCCCACTACCTTCACTGACTCAGAAAACCTTCTGTAAATATTTCCGCATGTATCCCTAAAATCTAAGGACCCTTCTAAACATAACCAGCGCATGACCATTAATACACCTTAAAAAAATCTACTATAATTTTTTAATAGTCTCCAAATTTCCAGTCGGTATTCAGGTTCCCCCAAACATCTCATGAGGAGTTTTTCCATAGTTGGTTTGTTGGACTCATGATCCGAACGAGATCCACACACCTCTCACACCTCGCATCGTAGCCAGTGTGTCCATGCGGGGGAAGGTGATAGACAGATGGGAGTGTCACTTCCGGATCTGAAATGAGCCCTCCTCTGCATGGCGCAGTGTGGAGCAAGTGGACGCCAGCACGGGCAGTGGGGGTGCAGTCGGGGCTCTGGCAGGAAGCACAGTTTAGCCTGGGTGGCTCAGAAGAAGGACTTAATGAATGACTTCTTACGGGAACAGATGGGGACGTTAGAGGACCCAGAGACTTCCAAAGGGGAGGGGTTGAAAGAGTTGCCGAAGCTAAGTGAGGAGGGGGGCATCCTCAAAGATCAAGGTGGGGAGAAATGCTCTCGCCTTTC
>NW_027528839.1:218201-228978 GCF_008692635.1 Crocuta crocuta | reverse complement strand
TTTTTTTTTTTTTTTTTTTTGCACTCTCCAGTCTCGTACTTCTGCTCCCCAACTGCTGAACCCAGCTGGAAGCCAGCCAGCCTGCTCAAAGCCCAAAAGTCCAGGGAGACCTAGTCATAGGGAGCATCCAGACGTTTTGTGGGTTTTGCCTCCAAAAGCTCCCACCAGGTTCTCACAGTGAATCTCTGAGAAAATCCCCCTTGTACTTCAGACAGGGGGAGAAAACAAACTACCTGATTTTAAAATGGGTGAAACACCTGAACAGCACTTCACCAAACAAGATGGCAAGTACATATATGAAAACATGTTCCACAGCACATGTCATTAGGGAATTGCAAATTAAAACTACAATGAGATTGTCACTGAATATTTATTAATATTGCCCAAGCCCAAAACACTGACAACATCAAATGTAGGCAAGGATACGGAGTACCCAGAACACTAATTCATTGCTACTGAGGATGCAAATTATACAGACATTTTCGAAAATTGTTTCTTACAAAACTAAACAAACTCTTACTATGTGGTCCAGTAATTGCACTCTTTGTTATTTACACAAAGGAACTGAAAACATGTTCCACACAGATGTTTATAGCAGATTTATAATTGTCAGAACTGGGAAGCAACCAAGATGTCTTTCTGTACATGAATAGATAAAGAAACTGTGGCACAACCAGACCATGGAATATTATTCAGCACTGAAAAAGAAATGAGCTATCAAGCCATAAAAAGACATGCAAGACCTTTAAATTCATATCACTAAGTAAAAGAAGACAATCTGAAAAAGCTACAAAATGTATGTTTTCAATTATATGACATTATGGAAAAGGCCACAGTATGGAAAAAGCTTAATGGTTGCCAGAGATTATGGGAGGCAGATTAAAAATGTGGAGCACAGAGTAGTTTTAGGGCAGTGAAAACTTATTACAATGGTTAATACATATCATTACACATTTGTCAAAATCCATAGAATGTATACCACCAAAAGTGAACCCAAACGTCAACTATGAACTTTGAGTAATAATAAAATTATTATAGAGTGATTCTATTTTTAATTTTTTCAGTAACCTCCACAGTGGCTGCACCAGTTTGCATCCCCAACAACAGTGCACAAGGATTCCTTTTTCTCCACATCCTTGCCAACACCTGTTTCCTGTGTTTTTTTTAATGTTTTATTTATTTCTGAGAGAGAGAGATACAGCGTGAGCAAGGAAGGGTCAGAGAAAGAGGGAGACACAGAATCCGAAGCAGGCTCCAGGCTCTGAGCTGTCAGCACAGGGCCCAACGCAGGGCTCGAACCCATGAACCGCGAGATCATGACTTGAGCCGAAGTCAGACATTCAACCTACTGAGCCACCCAGGGGCCCCTCCTGTGTTTTTGCCTTTAGCTATCCTAACAGGTAGGAAATGATATCTCATGGTAGTTTTGATTTGCGTTTCCCTGATGATGAGTGATGTTGAGCATTTTTTCATGTGTCTATTGGCCATCTGTATATCTTGTTTGGAGAAATGTCTGCTCATGTCTTCTGTCCGTTTTTAATAGGATTATTTGGGGGATATTGAGTTGTATCAGTTCTTTATATATTTTGGATACTCACCCTTTATCAGGTATGTTGTTTGCAAGTATCTTCTCCCATTCCATAGGCTGACGTTTAGTTTTTTGTTGATTGTTTCCTTTGCTGCAGGAACTTTGTATTTTGGTGGAGTCCCAATAGTTTATTTTTGCTTTTATTTCCCTTGCTCCAGGAGACATATCTAGAAAAATGTTGCTAAGCAATGTCAGAGAGATTACTACCAATGCTCTCTCTTCGAGGATTTTTATGGTTGCAGGTCTCACATTTAGGTCTTTAACCCATTTTGAGTTTATTTTTGTCTATAGGGAAATAAAGTGGTCCAGCTTTATTCTTTTGCATGTAGCTGTCCAATTTTCCCACCACCATCTGTTGAAGAGATTCTTTTTCCCATTGTATATTCCATTCCTTCTGTATAAAAGATTGATTGACCATATAATTATAGATTTATCTCTGGGTTTTCTGTTCTATTCCATTGATCTATGTGTCTGTTTTTATGCCAGTATCACATTGTTTTAACTATTACTGCTTTGTTATATAACTTGAAATTTGGAATTGTGGTACCTCCAATTTTGTTTTTCTTTTTCAAGATTGCTTTGGCTATTCCAGGTCTTTTGTGTTTCTATACAAATTTTAGGACTCTTTGTTCCAGTTCTGTGAAAAAAATGTGTTGGCATTTTGATAAGGATTGCATGAAATCTGTAGATTGCTTTAGGTACTATGGACATTTTAATAAATATTGGTTCTTCCAACACACGAGCATGATATGTCTTTCCACTTATTTGCATCATCTTGAATTTCTTTAATCAGTATTTTATAGTTTTCAGAGTACAGGTCTTTCATCTCCTTGGTTAAGTTTATTCCTAGATATTTTACTGTTTTGGGTGCAATCGTGAGTGGGCATGTTTTCTTAATTTCACTTTCTGCTGCTTCCTTATTAGTGTATAAGAATGAAACAGATTTCTGTACATTGATTTCATATCCTGCAACTTTAGTGACTTCATGTATCAGTTCTAGTAGTTTTTTGGTAGAGACTTTAGGGTTTCCTACATATAGTATCATGTAATCTGCAAATAATGACAGTTTTGCTTCTTCCTTACCAATGTAGATGCCTTTTATTTCCTTATATTGTCTAATTGCTGTTGAGGACTCCCAGTATCATGTTGAAGAAAAGTGGTGAGAGTGAGCATCCTTGTCTTATTCCTGACCTGACCTTAGGGGAAAAGCCCTCAGTTTTTTACCATTGATTGACAGTTTTTTACACACAAAAGCTGTGTGTTTTTCAATATGTGGCTTTTATTTTGTTGAGGTATGTTCCCTCTTGACCTAATTTAAGAGGGCTTTTATAATTAATGGATGCTGACTTTGTCAAATAGTTTTTGTGCATCTATTGAAATGATCATATAGTTTTTATCCTTTCTCATATTGATGTGACATGTCACATTGATTGTTTTTCATATATTGAACCACCTTTGCATCCCAGGAATAAATCCCTGGGATATAAAGGGATAAAAATATATGATTTTTTAAATACATTGTTCAACTCACCTTGCTAATATTTTGTTGAGTATTTTTGCATCTATATTCATGAGAGAGATTGCACTGTAGATCTCTTTTTTTGTGAATTGGTATCTATCTGGTTTTGTTATCAGAGTGGTACTGGCCCCATGGAATGAATTTGGAAGGTTTCCTTCCTCTTGTACTTTTTCATAGTTTGAGAAGGAATACATATTAACTATTCTTTTTGAATTTTCTTTTTTTGTTTGTTTATTATTTTGAGAGAGAGAGAGCATGCAAGCAGGGGAGGGTCATAGGAGGGAGAGAGAGAGAATCCCAAGCAGGCAGTGCACCATCAAGTGTGGAACCTGATGTGGGGTTTGAACTCATGAGCCATGAGATCATAACCTGAGCTGAAACCAAGTGATGGATGCTAAACTGAATGAGCCACCCAGGTCCTGCTTATTAACTCTTCCTTAAATGTTTGGGAGAAAGGTGCCTAGGTGTCTCAGTTTGTTGAGCATCCAACTCTTGATTTTGGCTCAAGTCGTGGTCGCAGGGTTGTGTGATCGAGCTCCATGTCAGGCTCTGAGCTGAGCATGGAGCCTGCTTAAGATTCTCTTTCTCCCGGGGCGCCTGGGTGGCTTAGTCGGTTAAGCGTCCGACTTTCCGACTTTCGCTTAGGTCATGATCTCGCGGTTCGTGGGTTCGAGCCCCGCGTCGGGCTCTGTGCTGACTGCCAGCTCAGAGCCTGGAGCCTGTTTCAGTCTGTGACTCCCTCTCTCTCTGACCCTCCCCTGCTCACGCTGTTTCTCTCTCCTAGAAATAATTAAAAAAAAAAAAGATTCTCTTTCTCCCTCTGCCCCTCTCCCTGTGCCCTCCCTCTAAAATAAAATTCAAATGAAAGAGAGAGAGACAGAGACAGAGACAGAGACAGAGACAGAGAGAGAGAGAAAGTTTGGTGGTGTTTACCTGTGAAGCTATCTGGTCCTAGACTTTTGTAGGAGTTTTTTGATTACTGATTCAATCTCATTGTGGTAATTAGTCTGTTCAAATTTTCTATTTCTTTCTGATTTAGTTTTGAAAGATTATAGGTTTCTAGGAATGTATTCACTTCATCTAAGTTGTTGAATTTGTTGGTATATAGGTTTCCTAATATTCTGTTTCAGTTGTTTGTTATTTGTCCTCTTTCATTAGTGATTTTGTTTATTTGGGTCCTCTCTCGTTCTTTCTTGATGAGTCTTCCTAAAAATTGATCAATTTTATTGGTCTTTTCAAAGAACCAGCTCCTGGTTTCATTGATCAGTTCAATTCTTTTTTAGTTTCTATTTTGTTTATTTCTGATCTAATGTTTATTATTTCCTTCCTTTCGCTGAGTTTGGGTTTTATTTGTTCTTCTTTTTCTAGTTTCTTTAGGTGCAAAGTTAAGCTGTTTGAGATTTTTCTTACTTCTTGATATAGGCCTGTAGTATGATAAACTTCTCACTTAGAGCCACTTTTGCTGTATCCCATTACCTTGGAATATTGTGTTTTTATTTTCATTTGTTTCCATGTAATTTTTTACTTCTTTGATTTCCTGGTTGATCTTTAGTAGCATGTTATTTAACATTCATATATTGTTACTTTTTCCAGATTTTTCCTTGTGGTTGATTTCTAGTTTTATAGCATTGTGGTCATAAAAGGTGCATGGTATGGCTTCAATGTTTTTGAATTTGTTAAGATTCGTTTTGCAGCCTAATATGTGGATTTAGGATTATGAATTTTGTACAGTGTGCACTTGAAAAAAAATGTGTATTCTGCTGTTCTAGGATGGAATGTTCTGAATATGTCTCTCAAATCTATCTGGTCCAGTGTGTCAAACAAAGCCACTGTTTCCTTGTTGCTTTTCTGTTTGGGTGATCTCTCCATTTCCATCAATGTATGTGGGGTGTTAAAGTCTCCCACTACTACTGTATTACTATTAATTATTTCTTTTATGTTTGTTGTTCACTGTTTTATGTATTTAGGTTCTCTCATTTTGGATACATATATATTTTTAATTGTTATATACTCTTGTTGGACTGTCCCCTTTATTACTGTATACTGCCCTTCTTTGTCTCTAGTTATAGTCTTTGTTTTAAAGTCTACTTTGTATGATATAAGTATTGCTACCCCTGCTGTCTTTTGACATCCATTTACATAGTAATTGTTTCTCCATCCCCTTACTTTTAATCTCCAGGTATCTTTCAACGTGAAATGAGTCTCTTGTAGGCAGTCTATAGATGGGTGTTATTTTTTCATTCATTCTGTCATCCTATGTCTTTTGATTGGAGCATTTAGTCCGGTTGCACTCAAAATAATTATCATAGATATGTATTTATTGTCATTTTGTTATTTGTTTAGTGTTTGTTTCTATATTTTCTCTGATCCTTTCTTCTCTTGGTTTGTTGGCTTTCTTTACTGATATACTTGGATTCCTTTCCTTCTTTTTTGCACACTTGTTACTAGTTTTTGATTTGTGATTACCATTTGGTTTGTATATAACTTCTTCTGTATATATCAGTCTACATTACATTGATGATTGCTTAAGTTAAATTCATTTGTTTATTCCTCTCTTCCTCACTCCCTGTCACCACATTTTAGGTACATGGTGTCATGTTTTATCTGCTTTTGTCTTCTGAATCCCTTGACTGATTTTTAAATCAATATTTATTTTTACTGTTTTGTGTTTTTTACTTTTAACACTCTCACTTATGGTCTTTCCACTCAGAGTCTTCTTTAATATTTCTTTTTTTAAAAAATAGTTTATTGTCAAGTTGGTTTCCACATAACACCAATGCTCATCCCCACAAGTGCCCTCCTCCATGCCCATCTCCCCCCCACACACACACCCATCAGTACTCAGTTTGTTCTCAGTATTCAAGAGGCTTTCATGGTTTCCCTCTCTCCCTCTCCCCCACTGTTTCCCCCCTTCTTCTCCCTATTGGTCCTTCGTTAAATTCCTCCTAATCCTCCTATACGTGCAAACGTATGGTATTTGTCCTTCTCTGCCTGACTTATTTCACTCAGCATAACACCCTCAAGGTCCATCCATGTTGCTACACATGGCCAGATTTCATTGTTTCTCATTGCCATGTAGTATTCCAAAGTATAGATAAACCACATCTACTTGATCCATTTGTCCGTTGATGGACATTTAGGCTCTTTCCATGTTTTGGCTATTGTTGAGAATGCTGCTATGAACATTGGGGTATATGTGCTCCTATGCATCAGCATTTCTGTATACCTTGGGTAAATTCCTAGCAGTGCTAGTTGGGTCATAGCGAAGTTCTATTCTTAACTTTTTGAGGAAACTCCACACTGTTTTCCAGAGGGGCTGCACCAGTTTATATTCCCATCAACAGTGTAGTAGGGTGCCTGTTTCTCCACATCCTCGCCAGCATCTAGAGTCTTCTGATTTGCTCATATTAGCCACTCTGACTGGCATGAGGAGGTATCTCAGTGTGGTTTTGATTTGTATTTCCCTGATGAGGAGGGATGCTGAGCATCGTTTCATGTGTCTGTTGGCCATCTGGATGCCCTCTTTGGAGAAGTGTCTGTTCGTATCTTCTGCCCATTTCTTCACTGGGTTGTTTGTTTTTCGGGTGTGGAATTTGGTGAGTTACGTATAGATTTTGGATATTAACCCTTTATCTGATATGTCATTTGCAACTATCGTTTCCCATTCCGTTGCTTGCCTATTAATTGTATGGATTGTTTTCTTTGCTGTACAGAAGCTTTTAAATTTGATGAGATCCCAACAGCTTAATTTTGCCCTTGACTCTTTTGCTTTTGGGGATGTGTCAAGTAAGAAATTGCTGCGGTGGAGGTCAAGGAGGTTGTTTCCTGCNTCAGTTTCTTGATTTCTCTTTCTGTTGCTTCATTGTTGGTGTATAAAAATGCAACCAATTTCTGTACGTTGATTTTGTACCCTGCAACTTTGCTGAATTCATGGATCAGTTCTAGTAGGCTTCTGGTGGAGTCTGTCAAGATTTCTATGTAGAGTGTCATATCATCTGCGAAAAGTAAGAGTTTGACTTCTTCTTTGCCAATTCTGATGCCTTTTATTTCCTTTTGTTGTCTGATGNATTTGTGTGCTCTCTCTTTTCTTTTTGAGAAGCCTGGCTAGAGGTTTGTCAATTTTGTCTATTTTTTCAAAGAATCAACTCTTGGTTTTATTGATCTGTTCAATTGTTTCTTTGGTCTCTATGTTGTTTATTTCTGCCCTGATATTTACTATTTCTCTTCTTCTACTGGGTTTGGGGTGCTCTTGTTGCTCTGCCTCTAGTTCCTTTAGGCGAGTTGTTAGAGTTTGGACTTGCGCTTTCTCTAATTGCTTGAAATAGGCCTGGAGAGCAATGTACTTTCCTCTTAGGACTGCCTTTGCTGCATCTCATAGAGTTTGGATTGTTGTATTTTCATTTCATTTGTTTCCATATATTTTTTAATTTCTTCTCCAATTGCGTAGTTGGCCCATTCAGTCTTTAGTAGGGTGTTCTTTAACCTCCATGTTTTTGGAGGTTTTCCAGACTTCTTCCTGTGATTGATTTCAAGTTTCAAGGCATTATGATCTGAAAATGTGCATGGTATGCCTCACTCTTTTATATTTATTGAGGGCTGCTTTATGTCCCAGTATGCGATCTATCTTGGAGAATGTGCCATGTGCACTTGAGAAGAAACTGAATTCCATGGCCTTAGGATGCAGAGTTCTAAATATATCCGTCAGATCCGTCTGATGCAATGTGTCTTTCAAGTTCATTATTTTTTAGTGATTTCTGTCTGGTTGACCTATCCATTGCTGTGAGTATTAAAGTCCCCTGCTATTAGCACATTCTTATCTATAAGCTTGTTTCTGTTTGTGATTAACTGTTTTAAATATTTAGGTGCTCCCATATTCGGTGCATAGACATTTATAATTGTTAGTTCTTCCTGATGGATGGACCCTGTAATTATTATATAATGCCCTTCTTCATCACTTGTTATTGTCTTTAATTTAAAGTCCAGTTTGTCCGATATAAGTATAGCTACTTCAGCATCTTTTGACTTCCCGTAGCATGATAGATATTTCTCCATCCTCTTACTTTTAATCTGAAGGTATCTTCCAATCTAAAATGCGTTTCTTGTAGACAGCAAATAGATGGATTTTGTTTTTTTATCCATTCTGCTACCCTATGTCTTTTGATTGGAGCATTCAGCCCATTTACATTCAGTGTTATTATTAAAATATGTGGGTTTAGAGTCATTGTGTCCTTTGTGGGGTTCATGCTTTTGGTGGTGTCTCTGGTGTCTTCGTTCCTTGCACCATTTCCCTCTGAGAGTCCCCCTCAGGATTTCTTGTAGGGCTGGCTTAGTGGTGATGAATTCTTTCAATTTTTGTTTATTTGGAAAGACTTTTATCTCTCTTATTTTGAATTACAGGCTTGCTGGATAGAGGATCCTTGGCTGCATATTTTTTCTGTTCATCACATTGAAGGTCTCCTGCCATTCCTTTCTGGCCTGCCAAGTTTCAGTAGATAGGTCTGTCACCAGTCTGACAGGTTTCCCTTTGTATGTTAGGGCCCTTTTCTCCCTAGCTGCTTTCAAAAAATTCTCTCTGTCCTTATATTTTGCCATTTTCACTATGATATGTCTTGCAGAAGATTGATTCAAGTTACATCTGAGGGGAGTTCTCTGTGCCTCTTGTATTTCAACGTTTACTTCCTTCCCAGGTTGGGGAAGTTCTCTGTTATAATTTGTTCCAGGACTCCTTCAGCACCTTTCCCTCTCTCTTTCTCTTCTAGGATTTCTATGATACGGATATTGTTGCGTTTGACTGTATCACTGAGCTCTTGAACTCTTCTTTCATGTTGCTGGATCAGTTTGTCTCTTTTTTTTTTTTTTGCCAGCTTCTTGTTTATAATGGTGTCTTCTAAATCACTTATTCTCTTTTCTGCCTCTTCAATCCGTGCATTGGACACCTCCAGTTTATTATGTATTTCATTTAAAGCATTTTTTAATTCATCATGTGTATTTTTGTTCTCCATGTTGTTTGTAGCCATAGTTTCTTTGATGTCCTCTATGCTTTTTGCAAGCCCAGCGATTAATTTTACGATTATTGTTCTAAAATCTTGTTCAGTTATGCTGCTTATATCTGTTCAACAGTTCCTCAGCTGTCAATTCTTCTTGGAATTTCTTTGGAAGAGAGCTCTTTCGTTTCTTCATTTTGGTTAGCTTTCTGTCTCTTGTTAGTTTTAAAGATTTGTTATGCTCTCTGCACCTGTGAGCACTGCTGTACCCAAGAAGACTCTTTGACTGTCCAGGGTCTATCCTTTCAGAAAGTGTTCTTTGAATAGTATCTCTTGGTCTCTCTTGTTGAGACCTTGGTTATTTTATTTTCCTACTCATAGTGGTATTTGGGACTCTTCACCATGTGTACTTTAGCTTGTTTCTTGAGGTAGCCCTGGAGAAGAAAACATTCAGACAAACACCCAGGGATCAGAGGGACACAAGCGCACAGACAAATCCAACAATCATGCTGAGAGGGTAAACTAAAAAGTAATGAGAAAAGACAAAGGAGGGAAGGCGAATGATAGAAAAAAAATACATTAAAAAGGCAAAAAGAAGAAAAGAAAAGGAAGAAAGAAGAAAACCGATAGACAAAGATTGGTTTAAAGCATATAACCAGATTTCCCAGCTACAATTAAATAGCCGGGTGTATGCAGTGCTGGTTGGAGAGTATAGAGAAAGAGAGAGATGATAGGGCAGAGATGAGGCAAAATTGGAAATAGAATGAGCAGGCAGAAGGGATAAGAAGCTTTTTTCAAAGATCTAAAGGGTGGAATATGGTTGGAGAGGTGAAAGAAAGATGGTGGTGTTATCCAGAGAAACTATCTAGTCTAATTACTCCTGAGAGGCTTTGTTATACCGCCGTTAACAGTTCCGCTGGTCGCTGCTTCCCTGTTGCTGGGGTTTGAGTGGAGGGTGGGGGAAGTGTCCTGCCTCAGATCCGGTGGGGTCAAGCAGCAATACAACCCGAGTGCATTTGGGGAACGTAGCAACTTCAGGTCCACAGTGTCTGTGTCGCCTCACCCACCGCAACCTCTTTACCGGCCGCCGCTGCTTCAGCAGACAACTTTTCGCTCACGCAGCTGCCGCTTCACCAGCCACTGGCGCCACTTCACCGGGTCGCCGCCACCGCCGCTTCAGCGGGCCAATGTCGCGCACGCCACTGCCGCTTCACCCAGCGTCGGGACAGACTCCGCAGGCGTTGCTGCGGGTTCACCAGGCCGCGGCGGCCATGGATGGTGCCGGGCGCATGGCAGTTAAGTTTTTCCTGGCGCCTTCTGGGACCAGGGCACCTAGTTTAAAGTCAGCACCCCAGCCAGAGCTAAAAAACACTGTCTTCCAAGCCAAGGTTTTTTCTCTTCTCCAGGGACGGTTCTATGAGCAATCTCAGCTTTTCTTTCCTTTCCCCTGGACTCACGGCAGCTCACCACCACTCGCAGGTTTATCACTCACTGCAGCTGCATGCAAGCTGGGTTCTCTCCCCTCCCTCCGTATATCTGGGTCGTGTCCCGCTTTTATCTTCCCCAGTTCGCACTCACGCACTTATGAGGTTTCCTTCCCAGTGTACTCTGTCTCTTTTTCTTCCCAAACTCCTGTGGCTCAGTGTCCTACGACTTCAGGCCTTCTCTGTTTGAGAGATGAGTGCA
>NW_027528839.1:147380-212318 GCF_008692635.1 Crocuta crocuta | reverse complement strand
GGTGGTGTTATCCAGAGAAACTATCTAGTCTGATTACTCCTGAGAGGCTTTGTTATACCGCCGTTAACAGTTCCGCTGGTCGCTGCTTCCCTGTTGCTGGGGTTTGAGTGGAGGGTGGGGGAAGTGTCCTGCCTCAGATCCGGTGGGGTCAAGCAGCAATACAACCCGAGTGCATTTGGGGAACGTAGCAACTTCAGGTCCACAGTGTCTGTGTCGCCTCACCCACCGCAACCTCTTTACCGGCCGCCGCTGCTTCAGCAGACAACTTTTCGCTCACGCAGCTGCCGCTTCACCAGCCACTGGCGCCACTTCACCGGGTCGCCGCCACCGCCGCTTCAGCGGGCCAATGTCGCGCACGCCACTGCCGCTTCACCCAGCGTCGGGACAGACTCCGCAGGCGTTGCTGCGGGTTCACCAGGCCGCGGCGGCCATGGATGGTGCCGGGCGCATGGCAGTTAAGTTTTTCCTGGCGCCTTCTGGGACCAGGGCACCTAGTTTAAAGTCAGCACCCCAGCCAGAGCTAAAAAACACTGTCTTCCAAGCCAAGGTTTTTTCTCTTCTCCAGGGACGGTTCTATGAGCAATCTCAGCTTTTCTTTCCTTTCCCCTGGACTCACGGCAGCTCACCACCACTCGCAGGTTTATCACTCACTGCAGCTGCATGCAAGCTGGGTTCTCTCCCCTCCCTCCGTATATCTGGGTCGTGTCCCGCTTTTATCTTCCCCAGTTCGCACTCACGCACTTATGAGGTTTCCTTCCCAGTGTACTCTGTCTCTTTTTCTTCCCAAACTCCTGTGGCTCAGTGTCCTACGACTTCAGGCCTTCTCTGTTTGAGAGATGAGTGCAGGTGAAATGCACGGTGCTCCCTACTTCTCTGCCAACTTGTCTCCTTCCCCTTTAATATTTCTTGTAGGGCTAGTATAGTGGCCATGAACTCCTTTAGTTTTTGTCTTGGGAACTTTTTATCACTTCGTCTATTCTGAATGATAGTACTGGATAGAGTATTCTTGGCTGCAGATTTTTGCCTTTCAGCACTTTGAATATATTGTGCCACTCCTTTCTGTCCTGCAAAGCTTCTGCTAAAAAATCCACTGATAGCCCTATGGGGTTTCCCTTATATGTAACTGTCTTCCTTTTCTCTTGCTACTTTCAAAATTTGTTCTTTATTACTGCTTTTTGTTATTGTAATGACTATGCATCTTTGTGTGGACCTCCTTGGGTTGAATTTTTGGGAGGACCTCTGTGCCTCCTGTATCTAGATATCTGTTTCTTTCCCCAGATTAGAGACATTTTCAGCTATTGTATCTTCATATAAATTTTCTGCTCCCGTTCCTCTCTCCTTCTAAGATCCCTATAGGCAAATGTCATTATGCTTGATGAAGTCATTGACCTCCCTAATACTATTTATTCTCACTTTGCATAATTTTTCTTACCTCTCCTTTACTCAGCTTGGTTACTTACTATTTGTCTTCCAGATCGTTAATTAGTTGCTGTGCTTCATCTAGCCTATTTATTCCTTCTGGTGTATTTTTAATTTCATTTAATATGTTCTTGATCTCTGGCCAATTTTTTTTAATCTGTGTATTAAGGGTCTCATTGATGTTCTCCACCTTTTTCTCAAGTTCAGTGAGTATCTTTACAATCATTACTTTAAATCCTCTATCAGGTTGGGGCATCTGGGTGGCTCAGTCAATTAAGCAGTTAAGCATCTGACTCTTGATTTCAATTCAGGTCATGATCTCACAGTTGGTGGGGTCAAGCCCCATGTTTGGTTCTGCGCTGACAGCATGGAGACTGCTTGGGATTCTCTCTCTCCCTCTCTTTCTGTTCCTCCCCTGAGCTTGCGCTCGTTCTCTCTCTCTCTCAAAAAAAAAAAATTATTCCCTATCAGGTATATTATTTATATCCATTTCACCTTAGTCTCTTGTTGTAGTTTGGTTCTATTCTTTCATTTGGGAGTTATTTCTCTGTCTCCTCATTTTGTCTGACTTTCTGTGTCTATTTCTGTGTGTTAGGAAGGTCAGCTACTTCTCTTGGTCCTAAAGATAATAGCCTTATGAAGAAGAGGTCCTGTAGTTCCCTGAAGTGCAGTATTTCTTGTTCCCTAGTGCCTGGCACTTCAAGGAGTGTCTCCTATGAGTATTCCATGTGCTCTGCTGTTGAGTCTTAGCCCCTTTTTCTTTCAATATAGTTGTCTTCAGAGGCTCTCTCCACCTATTGTTAGCAGTGTTTTGTTCCTAGAAGGTGTGGGGCACATTTTTTACAAGGTGTATTGTAGTATGCCTGCTAAATAAGACCTGCCCCCATGGTCCTTCAAAACACATGGGTAGGAAGATGCGGGTTTTACAGGGAGAGGGTCTGTAGTGCTGGGACTGAGGCCAGTATGACTGGTAATGGTGGATCCAATGAAGTACAGTGGGGAAGGGCTTGGTACAAGCAAGTTAGGTAAGGAGTGGTGAGGATGTGATGGTTCCTACAGGTGGCCATTGTTTGTGCTGGACAGGGAAGGTAAATGGCACTTTCTTCTAACTCCTTTGTTCCTGGAGGGGTCTCTCTGTGATCTATGTCTCTCTGGGCCATGCTCTGAAATTAGCAAATCAGTCTCCCTCCCATTTTCCCCTAGCATTTTTCACACTGCTGGTTCTACACAGTATCTTCGCAAGACATTTGTCATGCTATCTCTTTAAGGGCAAGGACTCTGCTTCCTAATGCCCTCCAGGCTCTCTAGAACTGAGCCTGCCAATTTTTCAAATTCCAGGGTTTAAGTCCTGTCGGTTGCAAGAACTTGTGAAATTTGGCTTGTTTTGCTTTCAAAGGCAAATATTATGGGGATTCATCCTCCCCATTTGTGGGGTCCCCAGTGTGAAAGTCTGTTTTCCATCCTTCTCCATGCCACCAGCTCCCTTCTCCACTGTGGATGGCCACAGTCTCTTCTGTTCCTAGACTGTGTCGTCATCCTTCCTACCTTCTTATATGTGGCCTCTTCTCTACCTTTAGCTGTGGAGTTTGTTTTGCCAATCTTTGGGTTATTTTCTGGGTTACTTAGGCTGATGTGAGTGTTATCTAGTTGTATCTGTGGGATAAGGTAAGCTTAGGGTCCTCCTAATCCTTCCCATTCTGTGACTACTACCTATCCTTCAAAATATCCTACAGGCCTGTCCTGCAGATCCCGAATCAGGCTCCCACATGCATAAGTTTGGAGTCCTTTCTCTGTCTTCAAGGCTTTCTGTATACACTGAAATCAGAGTTCTTATATGAAACTAGGGATCTGCTTCTTTGTCTCTCTCACCCACCAGGTCATGATCTCTTTATGAATAAGGAATACATCTACTCTACATATATATCATATAGATGCCAAACACAGAGTAGAAACACAATCAATGTTTATTTATTAAATGAATAAATGAGAGTAAAAATAAGCATATTTATTTCTAATAGGTTCAGACAAGAATTGAAATACAAATTTCAAAAAAGGAAATATGATACCATTCTACTGTGTTATCTAGGTTTGTTGTCAACACAGTAATTTCCCTATAAGAGCACTGCCATTTCTATCATTTATATATGCAACTAAACTTAAGGAGTGTGTTGTTTTCATCTAATTAAGAAATGGGAAAACACCAAGCCACGAACCACATTAGCAGTTGTCAGATAAGTAATCTAGAACATGGAGTACACTGAAACAACAGCAATGAAAAACAAAATCCATGAAGAGCTTAGTGTAAACATGTATACTGGAAAATTAAAAACAGACTTAGGAAATTAGAAGTCTTTCAGTTAACGCATTTTTTGTTGTTGTTGTTTTGGGTTTTGGTGGGATTGGGGGGAGTCTGAAGTAAATGTTTTTTGTTTGGTGAAGATTATGGACTCTTTTATTTCTGAAAGCAATCGGTGATTAATAGAAATAGTTTTATCTTTGTTTCCTATAAGTTTCCATTAACATTATTGGATTGTCACTTCCAACAATTCTGAATAACAGTTCTCATTTTGAAAGCCATCGGGTAATATTATTACATGTGATACTAGGTCAAATATTAAGTTAAAAGTAGAAAACATAAAAATTACTATTGCCTTAATAGCAGAGACTATCTTGCTCATCAATGTGTGTGCCCAGAATTTAGAAAAACATTTGAAAGATTTAATATTTGTGGAAGGAAGGGAAAAGAGATAGAGAGGGCAAACACAGAAGGAAAATAAGGGAGGGAAAGCAGAAAGAATTACTTCAAAGATAAACAAATTTAGAAGTAGAGTACCGCAAAATAGAGTAAGGCATGAAGAAACAAAAGAAAAAGAATCTGTATACTTTTTGTCTATTTAAATCCATTTCCTTCTTCCTTGACATACAGCTTAACTATGTTTCCAAATATCCCTTGCAGTTGAGTTACAGTTTTCCTTATAACCTGCATGTGACTGAATTCTAGGCAGTGGAATGTGAGCAGAAGTGACTTGTGCCATTTCTAGACTTGGTCTGTATAATTTCTCACACGTGCAGCCTGCCTGCTCTATCACTTTCCACTTGATAGATCTAATCATAGTAAGCACCTAAAGCTAATAAATGCAAACTAGCAAAAACCTTGTCCCTAAGGATAACAAATCCAAGTATCTGGGTATCTGAGTTATCTCACAGACAAGAAACAACACACTACCCTGAAAATCTGCCCAGGATGGACCTTTCTACTGTTTGCACCATTACATGTTTCATTGTACTTATTTCTATATATTAGTAAAAATAGTGGGACTTTGCAAAAGAGAGCTGCTGTAATGAAAACTTGACTTACCAAGATTAGGTAGCCAGGAAGCAAATATAGCAAGTCCAAAAGATCAAGACTCATATCATGCAATAGGCTGTATATTGTGTAAGCCTGCTTCATGTGATACCTTGTGAGGCAGACTAAGTGCCTTCTGAGAAGAGAAGCTATTAGGAGGAGCCAAAGTGTTCGTTCATATTAATTACTCCTTGTTTCTTTTTTTTTTTAATTTTTTATTGTTTTATTTATTTCTGAGAGAGAGAGAAAGAGGCAGTGTGATCAGGGGAGGGTCAGAGAGAGAGGGAGATACAGAATCTGAAGCAGGCTCCAGGCTCTGAGTTAGCTGTCAGCACAGAGCCCGACACGGGCTCGAACCCATGAACCATGAGATCATGACCTGAGCCAAAGTCGGATGCTCAATTGACTGAGCCACCCAGGTGTCCTGATTACTCCATGTTTCTTAAAGCAAGGTATTTAAGAAAGAGATGAGTTCACATAAGAAATTTATCAATTTGCGGGGCGCCTGGGTGGCTTAGTCGGTTGAGCGTCCGACTTTCGCTTAGGTCATGATCTCACAGTTCGTGGGTTCGGGGCCCCGCGTCGGGCTCTGTGCTGACTGCCAGCTCAGAGCCTGGAGGCTGTTTCAGTCTGTGACTCCCTCTCTCTCTGACCCTCCCCTGCTCACGCTGTCTCTCTCTCTCACCTAGAAATAAATAAAACATTAAAAAAAAAAATTTAAAAAAAAATTTAAAAAAAAAAAAGAAAGAAAGAAATTTATCAATTTGCAAGCAGAAACAGAATGGATTAGAGAGAGGGTAGAACTTTGAGTCTTTTAATGTTTGAAAAAGCCAACTGTTCTTGTAACCTGAACAATAGAATAAACTGAAAAGGCTCTATGGAAAGAAAGAAAGGTCACTAATAATTTTCAGTTAAGCTAAGTTGCTCAGTGATTTCTGTTTCTGCTATAAAAGAAGTAACAAAGTTCAAAACATGACTTTCTCCTCATAAACTACTAGAAAACTGATAAAATATATGAAACAATTGTTTTCAGACAGGAAACAATGGGTTGCACAGGACTGTGATACCTCAGAGTAGAGATACAAATAACATAAGCCATAAAATTAACCAATTTCTGCTTGGAGAAAATTTTTGGACCATAGTTCAAGGAGGAAAACTCCAAAGAGAGCCAGGTAGTCATGCATAGTTGAGGAGACATAGCTTGGATTTCAAGGAGGTCAGGACAGCTAAAATATATATAACAGTGTACCAGATAAAAGGGGGCTATGAATAGAAAGAGCTCTATGTGCTTAGGGGTCCCGTTGAGTCTTTGAATACATGCATGCCTAAGGTAAAATTCCACCTGGCTGAGCAAAAAGCAACTTCCAGATTGCTGTAAACCAAACAAGTCCAAGAGCTCACATAGGACTAAGAATCATTATAGTCCTACCAGCTGGAGTGGAGAGATCTGTTGAATATGAGGCACCAAAAGTGTCAAATCTCCATACAGGTTACTCTGGACCCACTTTTTATATTTTTTAAATTTATTTTTGAGAGACAGAGCACAAGTCAAGGAGGGACAGGGAGAGAAAGAGACACAGAATCCAAAGCAGGCTCCAGGCTCTGGGCTGTCAGCACAGAGCCCAATGCAGAGCTCGAACTCACAAACTACAAGATCATGACCTGAGCCAAACTAACTGAGCCACCCAGGCGCCCCTCCAGACCACTTAAAAAAAAAAAAACTAACTAAAAATGAGCTTCAAAAAATCTAACTATCTGCAAGTAATGTAACCCGTCCACTAAAATAAAGTCCAACACATTTTAAAGAATACAGGAAAACTCAGCACCTAACAAAGTAAAATTCAAAATATCCATCATTCAAACAAAACTCACTAGAAAAACAAAGAAGAAGAAAAATGTGACCACAATCAGGAGAGAGAAAAATCCACCAATAGCATCTCACTTTGAAACAGTGGAATTCACAGCCTATGCTAAAATAGTTGTTATAAATATGCACAAAATGCTCAAGGATATAAAATAAAATGCGAAGATAATGAGTAAATAAAAAGAATATGTGAAGATGTCTACGAGACTTCTATAGAAAAGCCATTCAACGATAGTAGAATATACATCCTTTCTAAACACACATTGGTCATCCATCCAAATGGAACATATGTACTATAAACAAGCAAATCTCCACAAATTGAAAGGGAATAAAATCAGGGGTGCCTGGGTGGCTCAGCCAGTTAAGCATCAAACTCTCGATATTGGCTCAGGTGGTGAGATTGAGCCCCACATTGGGTTCCATGCTGAATGTGGAGCCTCTTGGGATTCTCCCTCCCCCAAATCCCTTCCCCTGCTTGTGTGCTCTCTCTCTCTCTGTCTCTCAAAATAAATAATAAACATTTTTTAAAAATAAAATAAAAGCAGTAAAATCATATCAGAAAGTTAATTTCCAAAAAAATAGGAAATTAAACAACATATTTCTAAGGTACCAAAAATTAAGCCATAGGGAAATTTAAACATATTTTAAATTGAATAAAATAAAGGCACATGTCAAATTTTGTAGTATACAACCAGTTAAATAGAGGGAACCCTGTAACTTTAAAATGTTACTATTACCAAATGGAAAAAGTTTAAAACCAATAATCTAAGCTTCGACCTTAAGAAACTAGAAAGAGAATAGCAAATTAAATCCAAAGTAAGAAGAAATAAGAAGATAATAAAAAGTAGAAATAAATGAAATAGAATACAAACAATAAATATAATCAATTAAACTAAATGCTGATTATTTGAAAAGGTCAATAAAATTGTCTATTCTTTGATACAACCTTCTACTGGAAGTCCCAGCCAGTGAAACAAAGATTAATTGATTCAATTGTATAAAGATTGTAAAGAAAACAGTAAAACTATTCACATACAGAAAGATTGTTAATATAGAATATTTTTGAAAATCTATAAGGTTTTGTGAATGGGTGGCCCAGTCAGTTGCACATCCAACTCTTGATTTCAGCTCAGATCATGGTTTCATAGTTGTCAAATCAAGCCCCACATGGGGCTCTGCACTAAGCATACAGCCTGGATAGGATTCTTTCTCTCTGTTTCTCTACCCCTTCCCAGTTCATGCTCTGTCTCTCTCAAAATAAAAAAATAAACTTAAAAAAATATATATAAAAGGCTACCAGAAGTAATAAGTGGATTAGCTTAGATCACAGATTATAAAGTCAGAATACAAAAATAAATTATACAGGGGCAACTGGGTGGCTCAGTTGGTTAAGGAATCACTCCTTGTATCAGGCTCTATGCTGATAGCACAGAGTCTGCTTTGGACTCTCTCTCTCTCTCTCAGCCCCTCCCCAACTCATGCTCTTTCTCAATAAATAAATAAATAAATAAATAAGTAAGAAAACAAATTTAAAACATAAAAAATAGTACACATCTATATATTAGCAATAAAAAATTGGCAAACATTTCTTTAAATACTATTTAATATTTAAATATTATCCCAAAATATAAGATATATAAGGATAAATTTCATAAATATATACAAAGACATGTCACTGAAAACTATAATATACTACAAGTGACCTAAATAAATACACAGAAAAACCATGATCACTGACTGAGACATTCAATACTGTTAAGTTAATTGTCTCCAAATTGGTCTATAGCAGCACTGTTCAATAGAACTTTCTGCCATCATGGAAATATTCTTTATGTAGGCTTTCCAATACAGAAGCCATTAGTCACATGTGGTGATTTAGTACTGGAAATGAGGTGTGACTGAGAAAATAATTTATTTTATTTTGTTTTAATTAATTTTAACTTTTAAACTAATTTTAATTTTAATAGCCACATGTTGCTAATGGCTAGTATATTAGACAGCACAGCTATACATTAAATGTAATACCAAATAAAATCCCATTAAGGTTTTTGTAGAAGTTGACAAGCTGGTTTAAAAATTTAAATGAAAAGATAAGGTGCCTATTATAACCAAAGTAATGAAGAAAAATTTTACACTATCTGATCTCAAGGCTTATTATAAAGCTACAGTAATTAAGATACTGTGATGTTGGTATAGGAATAGACATATAGATAAATGGACCAGAAAAGAGTCCAGAATTAAAGATTACACACACACACACACACACACACACACACACACACACACACACACACCTGGTTTTGGACAAAGATGCCAGTTTAATTCAATGGAGAAAGTAGAGCCTGTTCAAAATAAATGGTGCAGAAACTATTGTATATCCATATGGAAAATAATGAACTCTGACCCTCCCTTATTTCACACCATCCACAAGAAAAGGTTCACAGACCTAAATATGTTTTTTCAGACCCAAATTTAAAACTAAAACTACAAAACTTCTAAAAGAAAACATAGGAAGAAAAATCTTTGCCAACCTCAGTAAGGTGAAGATTTCATAGAAAGGATGTTTTATCCACAAGATAAAAACTTGTGGATCATATTTTAAACATTGATAAGTTGTATATCTTCTACTGAAAACTTGTTCTTTGAAAACCAAAAATTAAAAAAGCTTTAAGAAACAAATAAATCTTATTCTTTAAAAGATATGGTGAAATAATAATTTAAAAGTAAGCTATAAACAAATAAATGGTTATAGTACATGGTAAAAGATCTGTGTCAAAATATATTTTTTAATCTCCTAACAATACTAAGAAGACAGATCATTTAATGGGCAAAAGATCAGAATGACACTTCACAAAAGCAAATTTATGAATGGCCGATAAGGACATGAAAACATGCTCAGCATCATGAGTCATCAGAGAAATGCAAAGCAGTACCATGACACAGACATTACAGTGATTGCAATTAAAATAAAACTAAAAATACCAAGTGCTGGTGAGTATGTGGAGCAACTGAGACTTTCATATACTGCTGTTAGGAATAAAAGTTGTACATCACTTTGGAGAAGAGCTTAAGGGTTTCTTCAAAATATTAAACGTACACTTACCCAGCAATTCCACTTTTATGTATTTTCTCAAATGAAAATATGAATAGAAAAAACTTATATATAAATATTTATAGCAGCTTTATTTGTAATCACCTCTTAGGAAATGAACTAAAATTCCATCAACAGGTGAGCAGATCAACTAAATGTGGCAGATCCACATTATGAAATAGTCTTCAACAATTTAGAAGAATGAACTACTGAAAAATACAGCAGCATGGATGAATATCAAGAAACATGCTAAGCAAAAGAAGTTGGGCACCAACAGTACTTTCCATATGATTCCACTGTATATGAAACTCTAGAAAAGACAAATCTAATTTATAGTGACAAAAAGCAGATCAGTAGTCTCCCACAGCAAGGAGTGGGAGGGGAGGGTGAAACGATGAAAAGGAATATGAGGAAATATTTACAGGTGATGGAAATATTCTTTATCTTCATTGTGGTGGTAGTTGCGTGAGTGTATATATTCGTCAAAACTCATCAAACCCTATACTTAAAATGCATAACCCCCATCCAAGCCTATAGTCTCAGGTACCTTCAAGGTAACCCCAGTAAGTTGACAGAGAAAGAAAGGGGTTGGGAGAAGGGTACTGGTGGTAAGAAAACAAAGAAATAGTATATTTAGGATTTACGTCTAGGAAGTTTTGTACACAGAATTATTTGTACATGGAATGAACTAGAAGCAGATAATTAAGCTTACTGAGTTTTTAAAGAAACTGTATTCCCAAAGAAACAAAAAGCTTGACCTAAAGAAGACTTTGATAATATTAGTCTTTAAAGCAACATTTATGGCCCCAAGTGTTTACAAGTAGACAGCAGGATGTAAAAGCTGTGCATCTCCTGAGTAGGTCAAAATCCCTCATTTCCACTTCATATTTGTCAGATTTGTCATAGAGGGTAACAGACAAAGAACAAACTGCCAGAAGGAGGAGTCCTGGGAGAACAAATGGACTATATACCAGACATTCCTCCAAGCACACCCAGGATTTAATCAAGAAACTTCTTTCACTACCAGGGTAGTACCTGGAAGTCTTCACAGTGTCTGCCCAGCAGGATTCTGTCATTGCATGGTCCTGGGGCTATTAGATATTTCCTACCCTTACCTTTCTCATACAGTTTTTACTGTAGACAACAACTAATCATGCTCCACACACAGTCCTTAGCAATCTATTTGGCATCCTGAACAGATAACTCAAACTGCTGACTGCTGACCACAAAATGCTCTGGCCCAGAACACCATCCAGGAACTCTATTGGCAACAGCATAGAATGGACACTCTTTTAACTGGAATCCTAGCTAGTTAAGTTGGGACTAGTTGAAAGCCACCAGACTGCTCTTTTGTAATGTAACCCTTCACTATCAAACCAAATCCAAGATCCTCTGAACAAGAATTTCTCCCACAGCAAAAGTTTCCATTAAGGCCTTCTGCTCTGCTGGGACCTACTGAATAGGGAACATGATTTGCATTATATAGACAGCTAGAGACACCATTACCAGAAATTGTGGTTTACACACGTGCACACAATTACATAAGTAATACAACTGCTTTTTGAATGGGTGGTGTATCATAATGGGTTATAAAGACAACATGTGAATGCAAGGAACCTTTCACAAGTGATAATGTTGACAACCATAAGAAAAGACAGGCAAGAAGGAAGTGGACAGCAAGGGTTAACTTTGCTGAGAGAGATTTAAATTTAGCATCTATACACTCCTGAAAATATAACAACTATCTGTGGATTTTCTAAGGTCTTTTACAACAGAAATTCCTGCAGTAAAAAATGACTTTGCAAGTCTGAAACTCAACAGCCACAAACCCACTTTTTAACCAATGAAGGAAATTAATTTTATGTAATGTTTTTATAGAGCTTATTCTGTGACAGGCACTTTTCTAAGTACTTTACAGACATTTACTCATTTAAATTCATAACAATCTAATAAAGAAGGTATTATTCTTATCCCCATTTCACAGATACGGAAACTCAGGCATGGATAGATATAAGAAATTTGCCCAAGATCACACAGCTAGTAAGTTGTAGAGCCAGAATTTAAATCCAAGCAGTTTGACTCCAGAGATTCTGCTATTATCCACTAGGCTGCACTGCTTTAAAATATAATTGTATATGTCTTATGTTTTTATTAATATAATTTCTTATTAAGGCAAGGTTTCTTAAGAACATTTCTTGGTTATTTCAGCAGAACAGCATGTACCTTAATTCCAACACACTCTCTGCTTCTTCCCCTTGCTGCCTTTGTGCCAATCTTGTTCACTGTGCCATCTGGAACCATCTTTATTGTCATCAAATTATACCAACACACTCATGCCCTGGTCTAAACAATAACTCTCACCTCTGCCTTCATTTAAACCCAGACCTCTCCTTCATGTCTCTCAGGTGGAAACTGTAAACTGCATATTTTCCCAGGCTCCACAGAGCCCAGGGTTGGAGGAAAAGAGAATGAAAGTTAATAAAGTTTTCTTAATCCTCAATGCTGCTCCAAACCAAAATCTTCTACCTTCTCAAAAAAACATTGCTTTGGAGACTTACATCATCTGGATACAGCACCCTCTATTACACTTTGTTGCTGTCTTCTACCAAATGTTGAGACATCCATCTTACACACACACACACACACACACACACACACACACACACACACACACACTTTTTTGAAGGTTTTAGAATCATGGTACTTCTTACTACCCTTACGTCCACCATTATCTGGGTGGCATCAATGTATGTGAGGATGATGTATCCAGTTCTCTTGATGTTTTGAGTCTCTCGACCTCTTCTTTTCAATGATTTTCACCTGCATGCCATTTTAGCAATTTCCTTCCATGACCACATCCTGGATATTTATAACCTGAACTTGTTCCAGCTGTAAATCATAAGCTCCAATACAGACCACAAACTCCTAGTCTTCCAATACTTTTATTCACTTACTATGAATAATGCATTGCTATTTCCAATCTCATGCAGAATTCCATCACTGAACCACCCATTTCCCCCCAAATTTACAGGTCTTTTTTTGGCTTCATTTTCTTCCCTTCTTGGAGGGATTTTACAGTCCAGCTCCCCAATTATTATTTTTCCAATATCCTTAACTCTTTTGCCCATTTTGTCTTCCATCCAACTAACCCTTCAAAATTCTAACCCAAAAGTAATCAAAATATTTGCCTCTGTTGACCCCCTTCCCGCCAAGTGTTTCTGGGAATCACACAAGCCTGAAGCTTGGTGCAGATCGACTCTGACCTCAGTGGAGTTCTTTGCTGTTGGGCCACTTTCTCCTTTTCCTTTCTCCACAGTGGCTGTTCAGAATACCTCTCCTTGCAAACATCTTACGCAACCCCGGCCTCTCCTATCCTCCTTCCTCACCCCACTCCCAGTTCTTTCTCAGCCAATAGACTTGTTCTGACTTAGAAAAATCTGTGTTAACAGGCAATAAAGTCTTCAAATGCCTCTCCAGATATCTATAAATTAACCTTTATATGCATGTACTTTCTTATTTCACTCTTGTTTCTGTGGAAGAAATAGTTCTTCTACTCATGGATCATATCAAGCATTCAAGAAATGTTGGAGAGAAAGAACAAAGAGAAGAAAAAAAGGAAGGAAGAGAGAGGATAGGAGGTAGGCTGGGCGGGGGGTGGGGTGAGGAAGGAAAGGGAAAGACAGGGAAAATGAAGTCCTTACAAAAATTTAGAAGAGTTTTGTTTTTATTTAATGGCCATATTTGATTTATACTGCCCACAAAATAACTATATAGATCTGATTAAGATAACATTCAGAGAATGGCTTATAGAATATGTCTCTGTAGCAACTTTCTATAAAGCTATTACGCTAATGGGAATGTTACATGCTCATGATCCTATCAGAATTCAGGAGTCAGATTTAATTGCACAGGTTACTATTGATTGTGTTTTAATTGTCTTTGAATTTTGGAACAAGGAAGACATGACTAGCAATGCAACATTCATCCATGTATTAACACAAAGAGAATTGTTGAGAAAAAAAAAGATTCATATCACCAGTATGCAATTACAATCAAGGGAAAAATATGTTTTACTACCTTTTTGCTTTTTTTCTTTTTACTTTTTTTATTGAAGTGTAATTAACTTGCAGTGGTATATTAGCTTCAGGTGTATAATAGCATGATTCAACAATTCTGTACATCACCTAATGCTTACCACAGATAAGTATAGTCACTAAACTATATGTTTAGTGACCATCTGTCACTAAACAACATTATTATTATCTTATTGACTATATTCTCTATGCTGTACTTTTCATCTTTGTGACCTATTTATGTTGTAACTGGAAGTTTGTATCTCTCAATCCCCTTTATCTATTTCATTCATCCCTTCCCCCCAACTACCTTCCCTCTGGTAACCACCAGTTTACTCTCTGTATTTAAAGGTCTGTTTTATTGGGGTGCCTGGGTGTCTCAGTCAGTTAAGCATTCAACTTCTGCTCAGGTTATGATCTCTTATTTTGTCAGTTCACATTGGGCTCTGTGCTGACAGCTCAGAGTCTGGAGACTGCTTTGGATTCTGTCTCTGTCTCTCCCCATCTCCCACTCATATTTTCTCTCTCTCTCAAAAATTAATAAACATTAAAATAAATAAAAGTCTGTTTTATTGTTTGTCTCTTTTTTTCTTTGCTCATTTAATTCTTAAATTCTTCAAGTGAGTGAAATCATATACTTGTCTTTCTCTGTCTGATTAATTTCACTTAGTATTATACTCCTTGGTTCCATTCATGTTGTTGCACTTGGCAAGATTTCATTCAATTTTATGGTTGAGTAAATTTAATTGTGTATATATACTACATTTTCACTATCCATTAGTGGACACTTGGGTTGCTTGCATATCTTGACTATTGTAAATAATACTTCAATAACATGAAAGTGCATATATTTTTTTTCAAATTAATGGTTTTGTTTTCCTTGGGTAAATATACTCAGTAGTAGAATTACTGGATCACATGGTGAGTTTATTTTTAATTTTTTGAGGAAACCGAATAACATTTTCCCCTGTCCCTATACCAATTTGACTACCCAACAGTGCATGATGGTTCATTTTTCTCCATATCCCTGTCAACACTTGTTATTTCTTGTCTTTTTGATTTTAGTCATTCTTGCAGGTGTGAGGTGGTATCTCATTGTGGTTTTGATTTGCATTTCTCTGATAATTAGTGATGCTGAGCATGTGTCTGTTGGCCATCTGTATGTCTTCTTTGGAAAAGTGTCTGTTCCTAACTTCTGCCCATTCTTAGTTGGATTATTTGGTTTTTGGCATTGAGTTGTGTAAGATCTTAATACATCTTGGATATTAACAACTGTAACATATGCAAATAACTTCTTCCACTCAGTATATTATCTTTTCATCTTGTTGATGTTTTCTTTTGCTGTGCAGAAGATTTTTATTTTGGTATAGTTCCAATAGTTTAAGTTTTGCTTTTGTTTTCCTTGCCAAAAATGTTTCTATGGTCAATGTCAAAGAAATTACTTCCTGTAGTATTTTCTTCTAAGAATTCTAATGTTTTAAGTTTCACCTTTAGAGCTGTAAACATTTTGAGTTTATTTTTGTAGGAGGTAATCCATTGAGTTTATTTTGTATGATATGAGAAACTGGTCCAGTTTTATTTTTTGTATGTAGCTGTGTAGTTTTCCCAACAGTATTTGTTGAAGAGACTATTTTTTCCAATTGTATATTCTTGCCTCCTTTGTTCTAAATTAATTGACCATAAAAGCATGGGTTTATTTCTGGACTTTCTGTTCTGTTTCATTGATCTATGCTTTTGTGCCTGTACCATACTGTTTTGATTACTACAGTTTTGTAGTATATCCTGAAATCTAGGGTTGTGATACCTCCAGCTTTGTTTTTCTTTCTCAAGATTACTCTGACTCTTCAAGGGTCTTTTGTGATTTCATACAAATGTTAGCAATATTTGTTCTAGTTCTATGAAAAATGCTATTGGTATTTTGATAGGGATTGCATGAAATCTGTAGATTGCTTTGGGTAGTATGGACATTTTAACAATATTGGTTCTTCCAATCCATGAGCATGGAATATCTTTCCATTTGTTTGTGTCATCCTCAATTTCTTTCATCAGTATTTTATAGTTATCAGAGTACAGGTCTTTCACCTTCTTGGTTAAGTTTATTCCTAGGTATTTTATTCTTTTTGATGCAATTGTAAATGGGACTTTCTTAATTACTACTTCATTATTAGTGTATAGAAATGCAACAGGTTTCTGTATATTAGTTCTGTATCCTGCAACCTTACTGAATTCATGTATCAGTTCTAGTAGGGGTTGTCTGTGTGTGTGTGTGTGTTTGTGTGTGTGTGTGTGTGTATTCTTTAGGGTTTTCTATATATAGTACATCATCTGCAAATAGTAACACTTTTACTTCTTTCTTACCAATTTAGATGCCATTTATTTCTTTTTCTTGCCAGATTGCTGTGGCTACGACTTCCAATACCATATTGAATAAAAGTGGTGACAGCGAACATCCTGGTCTTGTTTCTGTTTTTAGAGGAGAAGCTCTTGGTTTTTTCACCATTGACTATGATATTAGTGGTGTGCTTTTCATAAATGGCCTTTATTATGTTGAGGTATATTCCCTCTAAACCTATTTTGTTGAGAGTTTTCATCATGAGTGAATGCTGTACCTTATCAAATGGTTTTTCTGCATCTAGTGAGGTAATCACATGGTTTTTATCCTTTCTCTTGTTAATGTGATGTATAACATTGATTGATGTGTGAGTACTGAATCACCTTTATGTCCCTGAAATAAACCCCACCTGATCATGGTGAATGATTTTTTTAATGTATTATTGATTTTGGTTTGCTAATATTTTGTTGGGGATTTTTGCATCTATGTTCAGAGATATTGGCCTGTAGTTTTCTTTGTTTTTGGTGTATTTATCTGGTTTTATTATCAAAGTAATGTTGGCCTCATAGAATTAACTTGGCAACATCCCTTCCTTTTCTATTTTTTGGAGCACTCTGAGAAGACAGGTATTAACTCTTCTTTAAACATGTGGTAGAATTCACCTGTGAAGCCATCTGGTCTTGAAGTTTTGTTTGTTTGGAATTTTTTAAATTAATAATTCAATTTCATTGCTAACAATGGGTTTGTTCAAATTTTCTATTTCTTCCTGATTCAGTTTTGGGAAGGTTATGTATTTCTGGGAATTTTTCCATTTTTTGTAGGTTGTCCAGTTTGTTGGCATATAATTTTTCATAATAGCCTCTTCTCTTATAATCCTTTTTATTTCTGTGGTATTGGTTATTATTTCTTCTCCTTTGTTTCTTATTTTATTTTTGAGACCTATCTCTTTTTTCTTGATGAATCTGGCTAAAGGTTTATCAATTTTATTAATCTTTTCCAAGTACCTGATTTCACTGATATTTTCTATATTTTTCTAGTCTCTTTTTCATTTTTTTTTCCTGCTCTAATTTTTATTATTTCATTCCTTTTACTGGTTCGGGGCTTTGTTCTTCTTTTCTTAGCTCCTTTAGGTATTAAGTTAGGTTGTTTTATTGATTTCTTACTTATATTTTAGTCATTCCCATAAATAATGTTTTTCTCCACATTCAAATATCATTCAAATTTCACAAAGAGCAACCCTGGGAAATTTTAGATTTCTTCAAGCAATGTCTTTACAGTGACCCCCAGTGGCAAAAGGGATGAACGTGTCATTTTTAGGAATCCATATCTCCATGGCTTGTTACATTGATAAAATCGTGATGACAATAATAACACTTTAACAATGTATTTGCTTTTATAAAATGTCCTCTAATTTTTCTCTTTTATTCCTATTTTTTAAAAAGAATTCAAATGTTACATATACATATGCATTTTCAAGTTCTAAACCTACTTGTTTTGACGGTAAGTTTTATAATCCAGGCCATTTTATTATTCCTAATAAAAATACTATGTAAAAAACATACACTTTTATTAAAAATGCTTTTTTGAAGACTATAAGATAAATATTTTTGTGGTCATGTTTCTGATTCTAAGAGTCAACATACTTTTTATATCTATACATAAATATAAAGAATTATGTATGATATATATAAATGTAGATAAATCTTATATATAATTCTAAGACTCAACAAACTTTTTAAAGCTGAAATAGAAGTTCTGTACACTTTGGCAATCCCATTTAACCAATCTACAGATGCACTACTCTCTCTGCAAAGGGGCTGATTTCTAATATAATTGGCAAACTTACTTAAATTGCATATGCATGTAACTTCTAAATTTCAAGTATATACAACGCAAGATAGTAACGTGTATTTGAAATGTGCACCTGTAATTCTCAGACTTCAGAGTATAATACTATGATGATATACTCCATAAGCCTCCTATCAAAGTTTTGATCACACAGGACTGCAAGATCATGTGTACCTAAGGGCTATGCTCTGTTTAGAGTAGATTGTCTAATTTAGACATTGTTCAAACCTAGAACATAGTGATGCTCAATTTAAAAGATATATTCATTGAAGAGAACTGATATAAATCAACTTTTTCAAAGACCAAAGATGCTTTTGTTTTAGCCTCTGCTCTTAGCTCTTTGTCCATTTGAAAAAAAAATTAATTGATTTTAGGATTTGCATTCATGTTAGAAATAAGCTCAAAAATATATTCCTTAAGAAGTTAAAACATGGCTTCTATGAAATACACACTGAGTTATTTCTTCTTAAATAATGATATCTTCACACATATTAATTGATTCCATTAGTATCAGGTAGGATTTGAACTCTTGATGCAATTATTTGAGATCTATTAATTTTTAAAATGGTCAAATATTTATGCTAAGAATTTCAAGGTAAAATGAGAATCCAACTCGGGGGAAAGAATACCTACAGAGAAAGATACACTGCCTGAAAAATAGGTTTTTTTCCCCATGGATTGCTCTTATATTTGCATTTTATAAACACATTCACCATATTCTGAATACTGGTTTAATGCCTGGAAGCTTGAAGCTTCTGTTCAACTTAACAGCACCTCCATGACCAGACAGAAAAGTAAATGTCTGCTAAGTGTTGCTAAAGGTCAATAAATATCAACTTACATAACCCATGGACTTTAACTTTTTCCAGGTTGAAGAGGGAGACTTGTTGAATGGCAGAAGCTTAAAGATGTAGGTTAAACACAACTCCAGAAAAAAAAATAAAGTCTGCCTCCAGCTTCATGAAAACTCTGACCCAACTCACAAATTTCATCTCAAAAGAAAATGGTACTCTCTTCCCAATCAGAGGTCTTACAGTCCTCATAGAGTATTTTTTATACTATAGAACACCTCTGGTCATGAAATGAAATTCATTTGCTGTGAAATAAATCACCATGAAGGGAATTTCTTGACACATTTGCCTCCCTAGTGAGGCCTTTGAACAGTCCTCTATTGTAGACAACAAGTTTGATGGGTGATGCTAAAATATTGCTGTGCCCAGAAAATAAAAGGCACAATGAGGGCCTCCATGGGTAATGAACTCATGCTCGAGCAATAAATCAATACCACTGTTGGGACTGACACCTCTGCTTTCTATACAGAAAATGTGAGTGTCTCTATGATGAATGGTTCAGCTAGGGTATAGCAATGTCTATAAAAATATGCAGATGTTGGACAGTAGTGTAAACATGGTGTCTTTATTACATGACTATTAAAACCTATCAGGATAGATGGGTATTATACCATCATAAAAAAAACAAACTCAACATGAAAAAGTGCTCTCCCTACCAATCAATCTAATCAACTAACCTCATCTGTATCCATATCCTATACCTCACTACTGTCAAAATAGAGAGACAATCTAATTCTCTCCTATCTATGGCACCCACAGGTATCCTATATTATATCTCCACTCCCTGAGAAAATTTAGGGGTCCACCCTCAATCTAGGATGATCTCATCCCAAGACTCTTAATTACATCTGCAAAGATCCTATTTCCAAATAAGGACACATTCACAGTTATGGGAGGTTAAGCCTTAGATGTGTCTTTTGGGGGAGATAGTTCAATTCACTACACCACCCCTAGGCTGATGTTTACCACATTCTTAAATCCAGCATGAAACTCGCCCTTGAATTTGTCTCTGACATCACTACTTACCTGTTTAATAAATATCTCAAATTTTACGTGTTCATAATAGAACTCTTGAGTTCCCCAAACATTTTCCTCTCTTAACATTCCCAATCTTAGCAAATGGTGTTACCATTTAACCTGTTCCTTTGGTTAAAACCTTTGAAGTCAGTCTTCAAAGGGTTTTTTGTTTTGATTTTTACAGCAAACCATTAGTACACTCTCAGCTCTACTTTCTTTCTTTTTTTTTTTTTTTCAAATGTTTACTTATTTTTGAGAGAGACAGAAAGTACAAGCAAGGGAGGGGCGGGGGGGAGATGCAGAATCTGAAGCAGGCTTCAGGCTCTGAGCCATCAGCTCTCTCAGATCTACTTTCAAAAAATATCTTGACTCTGACAGCTCCTTCCCTCTGTACCATTACTCTCTATTCCAAGCCACATCCTCTATCTCCCCACAAGATCTCTTTATAGGAATAATCTACCTGATCTCTTTGTTTCTATTCATGTCCTCCTTTTAGTCATTTCTTCTCATAGTGGCCAGACTGACCTATGAAAATATAAATCAAATCTTGTCACTCTATATTCAAAACCATCCAATGGCTGCTCATCATATTTGGAACAAATACATAGTTTTCATGACGTCATAAAAGGGCCCACATGACCTGGGCCCTGCCTACTACGTCTCTGAATCTAGAACCTGCTATTCTCTTCTTCTCACTGAGCTCCATCCTCAGTGGCCTCCTTGCTGCTCCTTAACACATGAAACCAGTTCCACTCCAGTTCTTTGTGCTTACTCTTGTCTCTACCTGGAATGTTCCACCTCCAGATATTCACCAGGCTTGTTCCCTCACTTAGCAGTTTTCTGCTCAAGTGCTTCTTCCATTGTCTAAAATAGCATTCCTAATCCCTCTCTCTTCCCTTATTCTGATTTAGTTTTCTTCATAGTACTTATCATTGTCTGGCATTATATTAACCTGATATTGAAACAATTGTTTATCTCGGGCACCCTCCTACACTGTTGGTGGGAATGTAAACTGGTGCTGCCCCTCTGGAAAACAGTGTGGAGGTTCCTCAGGAAACTAACAATAGAACTCCCCTATGACCCAGCAATAGCACTGCTAGGAATTTACCCAAGGGATACAGAAATGCTGATGCATAGGAGCACATGTACCCCAATGTTCATAGCAGCACTCTCCACAATAGCTAAAACATGGAAAGAGCCTAAGTGTCCATCAACTGATGAATGGATCAAGAAGATGTGGTTTATCTATACCATGGAATACTACATGGCAATGAGAAACAATGAAATCTGGCCATGTGTAGCAACATGGATGGACCTTGAGGGTGTTATGCTGAGTGAAATAAGTCAGGCAGAGAAGGACAAATATCATATGTTTGCACGTATAGGAGGATTAGGAGGAACTTGACGGAGGAACAAGGGGGAGAAGAAGGGCGGAAATGGTGGGGGAAAGGGAGAGAGGCAAACCATGAGAGACTCTTGAATGCTGACAAAAACTGAGGACTGATGGATGTGGGGGGGAGGGGGGATGGGCATGGAGGAGGGCACTTGTGGGGATGAGCACTGGGTGTTATGTGGAAACTAATTTAACAATAAACTATTTGTAAAGAAAAAAATAAATAAAATAAATAAATAAACACATTTAAAAATTTTTAAAAAATTAAAAAAAAAACCAATTGTTTATCTGTCATCTCTTCCCTCTATTAGCATATAAGCCACATAAGCCTAAAATTTGTGTTTTGCTCACCAATTTACTCATGATGCTCAGAATGGTGCCTGGTCTAGTTGCTCATTAACTATGTGATGAATAAATGAACAAGCAACTAAAATGATCTCTTAAAATTAAAGCAATGTAGCCACATTAAAAACTGATATGAAAAATGAAAATCACATGAAACCAGTTGCAGATAATGCTCACTAAGTGCTCTGGGAAATAATGAAAAAGCATTCATATGAGAATAAACATGAACTCTTCCAAAACAATTATTTCCCCAGTAGTTATAATATTTGCTCTAGGAATTCAGTTTTTAAGTTTGCCAAGGGGTCTATTTCTTACACATATTGATGCAGAGATGTTCCAATAACTTTCTGCCTTACAAAAGAAGAACTGTAAGGCAAAACCTAATTCAATGTAACTTTAGCAATGTTTTACTGTGTTTAGTACCATAATACTTCATTAAACAGGTTTCACTTCAGTTTTATAAAATTCTAATATATATTCATTATTATCCTTGAAAAAGTGTTTATAACAGTTGGTGTGAGAAAGATAGATGATACAATGGCAACCCAGACCAGATGGTATCAGAGATTTGTGGGCTTATAGCATGTTTCTGCTGCTTACCAGCTGTTTGACCATGAGCAAGTTTTCTAAGCTCAGTTCCTCCTCTATAAAACTGAATAATGTCACCTGCTTGACAGAATACTTGTGTTTAAAACATATGGCACAGTGTTACTACACAACACATTTCACTTGAACTGAGAGATTCTGTGAACCAAATTAGACCCCCTAAAATATGAAAATGTTTAGTTCATAAAGCAGATCTTCTGGCATACCTTTCTCTGGGAATATCTATGTCCTTCCACATAAGGAAAAATGCCATGCAAGCAAATAGCTTATTTTTTTTAATGGTGGAGAGTACAAAAATTATCAGAAATATATACTGAGAGGCTGATATATGTATCAGAAATATGACTGAGTGGCTCAGTTGGTTAAGTGCCTGACTTGATTTTGGCTGAGGTCAAGATCTCACAACTCATGAGTTTGAGCCCCACATTGGGATCTGCACTGAGAGCATGGAGCCTGATTGGGTTTCTCTCTTTCCCTCTCTCTGCTCCTTATCTGCTTGTGCATGCTCTCTCTCTCTCTCTCAAAATAAATAAACATTAAAAAAATAATACATAGTGAGCATCTATGTAGTCTAGTTTCCTACCACGTGGTCCAGCATATAGAATTTACACTACTGACCATGAGCACTTTACCTAACTCAAAAGATTAACTATAAATGTCTGCTGAGCAAGAAATTAGTAAACTAACTAACAAAGGCAGTGACTGAATTTTTAATGTATCTGAGTAGAAATTCTTAATTGTTACAGGAGTGTTTGTTAGAAGAATCAATGTAGTCTCCATCGTGAGGCTGCCCTCAGAATCCTAGTCTGCCCTCTCACTCTAAATCTATGAGTGGTAGCTGGCACAGTGCATTAAACCCATCAAGCCAAAGTAAAGACCCCTCCTTCCACCCTACCCCAGCTCCAACCTGACCCAGCTAAAATCTTCTTTCACCTGCAGTTAATCTAATAATTTGCAAATGAATGTGAAAATATTTTTATTTTTATGTTACATTATTAAAATACTCAAAATAATTCTATTATAATTCTATGTGTTATGAAGCTTCATTAATTCATATTAGTACAGGCAGAAGTTTGGGTTTCAGAAGGCTACTGATTGTTTTCTAGGTTTTTCATTCCCTATAAATTATGTACAATAAAATAACAAAGTAGTGTCCTTTGAATCTTTACAAGAGGAAAATAATTTCTAGCATTCGGTTAGTAGTTTAGAGTTATCTTTCCAGATAAATTTATCTTATTATAGCAACTTTTTGAGGTAAGGTTTATGATAACTTCATTTTATTTTCTGGATGAGGTAATAAGGCTCAAAGAAGTTAAATGACTTGCTCAAGGACATACAGCTGGGAAGTGACAGGTCTGCTTCCAAGCTCTCTGTTCTTTTATGTACACCAATGAATAAAACAATTGAGAAGCGGTCTAATGAGGTGGAAAGAGTAGTAGATGAGGAGGGAGGGGCTACCACAAGTGCACTATGTGGTCACAGCCATGTTATTCAACAATGTAAATCACCAACATCTGCATAAACTTTTCATCCCAAAATAGAGCCTCTCAACAAACCAACCTCATAGTATTCTGGTGAAACTAAGAATATGTAAGAGCACTTTAAAATGTTAAGACAATGATACAGGGAAAAATGTATGTAAAACATTATATAATTCTAATGACAAGGAATTTGACCTTGTAAATAGTATAGCCAATCCCCTTAAAGTTTTACTAAAAATCCTCATTTATTCAGTAAAAATACTTTTCACAAATGATACAAAAGATAAGCTTGAGCTTTCTCTAGCCACAAATGTGTTACATTCTACTATACAGGGAGAATAACTCACCGTTACATTTGTTTTAATATAAGACATATATAAATATATCCCAGCATTATAGTAATATTAGTTTCATAAAAGGTTTTATTTTTAATATCATTGAACAAACATAAACTTCTCAAGTATATATTCAAATATACCCAAGTCCTGCCCAGTTAAAAATGGCCTATCTATGTCAAAGAGGCTTAATTTAGTACAAAGTCATGACTTCCTAAAATAGATCATCTCTCAGAAAACTATATAATTATGTACCTCGGTGGATAAGATTATATTTCAGATACCTTGAATAAAGAATGGCCCTCTATTATCTAAATAGGTCATCATCATTAGCTAAAGGCAAAACTTCAGGAAAGCTGAAGTGGTGAAAACAGGCTACCTGCATAGGCAGTGAAATCAATCCTAAAGACCAACAGGGTAACAGATGTCACAACCAGATTACTCTCAGCATCCCAATGCAAATGTCTTTTATATGACAATTTCCCAATTATTAAAGTTACAAAAGATCAGAATGAAGAAAAATGGAATAGTATAAGGACCTCTGAGAAGGCTATTCCTCCATAAAGCAATAAGAACACTGGCAAAAATTGTCAATACCAACTTTTTCAGAACTCTCAAATTAACCAAATGTTTGTAACAAACTGAGNCTTCAATTTCCTTCATAAGTTTTCTATAGTTTTCATCATACAGATCTCTTGTATCCTTGGTTAGGTTTATTCCGAGGTATTTTATGGTTTTTTGTGCCAAACTGAGGAGCATTTATTCAACAAAAATGGCTGAATCTCAGTGAGATCAGCAAGAATTTGTGGTGTTTGAACTTTTCCAATTCCCATTCCCCTCTCCTTAGCTCTACAGTAGTCTTGAAAATGAAAATCCCCCAAATCACAGTGAAAACTAGCAGCCAACAGCCAATGGAGGGGACAGAATAAGGTTAGAATACACCAAAAATATCATTTTCAGAGAACTGTAATTATTTACCCTCTCTAGCAATTCTCTGAAAACACCTATTTATAGAGCTTTTCTGAATTTGATCTGACTCAGAGTATACTGAGCACAATAGCCTTTTACCCAGGAAACATGTCAAAAAACAGTGGCAATTATTTAACATCACAGCTACTTCAAGCAGCAATAAGAATTGGGACAGAAGAAGCTGACCAAAAACTTACAAGGAAAAGCTAGGGAATGAGATGGCGATAAGGATCACTGAGGTTTGTATATATGTACAATTTAGAATCTAAAAGTCTACCTGCATGCCTGGGGATGTGCGCATTCTCAGGAAAGATCTGAAAAGACCCCAGACTCTCACCTCTGGCTAACCTTAAGCCTTTACACAAGCAGGAAGTGAAAGTTAAGGCAGAATTGTAAGCAGCCTGCTATTGAAGGCATATTCCAAAACTCACATCAAGACCTTCACCAAATGCTGGGAGACATATTTGCCTTGTAAACTTAAGAAAATCTCTGTCCAGTTATTAGCTGACTAATAAGAAAATTGAGCAAAGGCTCTAATGCCCATACACAATAAAGAATACAGACTTTATAGATTTATTTCAGGGAAATTACTAAGCAAACAAATATCAACAGCAACACAAACAAACATTGGAAGAGGAGAGGAATCTGACTTTTGAGTGTTGCCACATTATATTACTTAAAATGTCCTATTTTCAATGGAAAAGCTACAAGATACGCAAATAAAGTATGGTCCATACACAGGAAATAACCATTCAATAGAAAGTATCTCTGAGGAAGCCCAGACATTGAACTTACTAGCCAAGGACTTTAAATCAGCTATTTTAATTATGTTCAAAGAACTTAAAAATGCCAAATCTACATAATTTTTTAAAGTACAAGAATAATATTATACCAAATATAGAATAAAGAGATGGAATTAGTTTTTAAAAAAAACTAAATAGAAATTCTGTAGGTGAAAATTAAAATAATAAAAATAAAAAATTTCCTAGACAGATTCAACAGAAGATCTGAGTAGGCAGAAGAATCAGCCAATTTGAAGATACGTCAGTTGGGGTGGTTCCTCCCACCCGAGAAACGGAAAAGAAAAACAAAAAAGCTATAAAGAAAATAAATGAACACAGCCTCAGAGACCTGTAAAACACATAAAGCCTACTCAAATACACTTCATGATAGCCAGAGATGAGAATAAAAAAAGAATACTTGAGAAAATAACACCTGAGAATGTCCCAAATTTGATGAAAAACATTAATCTAAACATCCCCAAACCCCAACAAATTCCAAAAAGGATAAAATCAAGGAGATCCACACCTACACATATCATAATCAAACTCTCAAAGACCAAGAGAAAATCTTGAAAGCAGCAAGAGAGAAAATATCCATCATATTCAAGGGGGTCTTCAATGAGATTTACAATTGATTTTTCATCAGAAAACCACAGAGGTCTCAAGGTAATGAGATGACATACTCAAATAATGGTGGGGGAAGAGGAAGACTATCACTAAGAATTTTCCTTCAAAAATTAAGGAGCAATTAAGACATTCCCGGATAAATAAAAACTGAGAATTCCACACTAGCCGGCCTGCCCTACAAGAAATACTAACTAGAGGGGCGCCTGGGTGGCTTAGTCGGTTAAGCGTCCGACTTTCGCTTAGGTCATGATCTCGCGGTTCGTGGGTTCGAGCCCCGCGTCGGGCTCTGTGCTGACTGCCAGCTCAGAGCCTGGAGCCTGTTTCAGTCTGTGACTCCCTCTCTCTCTGACCCTCCCCTGCTCACGCTGTCTCTCTCTCTCTCCTAGAAATAAATTAAAAAAAAAAAAAAAAAAGAAATACTAACTAGAGTCAGGCTGAAAAGAAAGGGCACTAGACAGTAACTCAAATCCATACAAATAAATGAAGAACACTGGTAAAAGTAGGTATGTAATTAAAAGAAAATATAAATGCATTATTAGTGGTTTATAACTCTTTTTTCTCCTTTCTGATTTAAAAGACAACTGCATAAAGAAATAGTTATATTTGTTGCTATAGTTGTGATGTTGATAGGTATGTGATGTATAAAGATGAAATTTGTATAACAATAAAAGCACATAGCAAAGGGAGGGCATGGGGCTATATAGGAGGTAATTTTTGTGGACTGTTGAAATTAAGTTGTACTGGTATAAACTATATTCTTAGAAATGAAAATGTTAATTATAATTCCATGGCAACCAGTAAGAAAATAATTTTTAAAATATTAAAATAAATGACAAGGGAATTAAAATCGTACAGCAGAAAATATGTTTTTAACAAAAAATCATTTCTCTACTCCTAATAAAGAAATAGACAAAAGACATAATACATACAGAAAATAAACAGCAAATGACAGATATAAATTCTGCCTTGTCAGTAATTAAATAACATGGAAATGGATTTAATACTCTGGTCAAAAGGCAGATATGGGAGAATGGGTTTTAAAGAATGATCCAACCACACACTGTCTACATGAGACAAATTTCATGTTCAAAGACACATATAGGTTGAAAGTAGATGACGGAAAAAGATAAACCTGGAAAACAGTAACGAAAAGAGAGTTGGAATGGTTATACTTATATCAAACAAAATGAATTTTGAGACAAGAATTGTTACTGGACACAAAAAAAGGACATTTTGTAATAATCAAAGGCCAATCCATCAAGAAGACATAACAAGTATAAATGCATCTAACAACAGAGTCCCAAAATACATAAAGCAAAACTGACACAATTGAAGGGAGAAATAGATAATTCATCAATAATAGTGGTAAACTTAAATATCTCAATTTCAATACCAGAACAGCCAGACAGAAGAAGAGTATTTGAGTAGCACAATAAACCAAATGGACCTAACAAGTATCTATAGAACTCTATAACCAACAACAGCATAATACACATTCTTCTCAAATGCACATGGAACATTCTCCAGGACAGGTCACATGTTAAGCCATAAAACAAGTCTCAAATTTTAAAGGATTGAAATGTTACAAAGGAAGTTCTCCAAGCAAAATGAAATGAAATTATAAATCAATAACAGAAGTAAATTTGGGAATTTTACCAACATGTGCAAATTAAGCAACACATACCTAAATAACCAAAGTTGATGTCACTGCTTTTTTACCAAAGCTGTAATTATAAGGAAAACTAGACCTCTGAGTCAGATATTTTAAAAATACTCAAAGAATGACTAGAAAGACACAGAAAGTCTCTATTTGTCAATCCCAATACAACATATTCCTTTCCACCATATTCTAAGGCCTTTCCAGCTTCTTCTTTCTCTATTAATTCTTCTACCGCTAATGAAAACATACAATGTGAACTCTACTGGTTTGGGAAAGAATTCACCCTCTCCCGTTAGAGCTTCAGTGATGTTCAGGACTAGTCAAAGCCACAGGATAGCAACACACCAAAATAGATCTCTGTGGGAGACATGATCACCATGCAAACTACAGATAGTTCTCAGGGTTCTCAAGCATAACAGTGTTATGGAATTTAAAAAAATTTTTTATAGTTTATTTATTTTTGAGACAAAGAGAGACAGAACATGAGCAGAGAGGGAGACACAGAATCTGAAACAGGCTCCAGGCTCTGAGCTGCCAGCACAGAACCCGATGTGGGGCTGGAACCTGCGAACCACAACATCATGACCTGAGCTGAAGTCAGACGCTTAACCGACTGAGCCACCCAGGCGCCCCTGTGTTACGGAATTTAAATAGGGATGTGAAAGCAAATTATTAAGTTCCTTGAGACTAGCAAGGAACTTTTAGTAATTAACCCAAGAATCATACTTATTAAGAGTCTTCAGGCAACGGATTAATTTGTCCTTCTTAGCAATCACCATGAAGGAATCAGTCAGACAACTAAATGGCATACAGTGGCACTGAATGTTTTCTCTTTCCTGCAAAATTATTAATTACTTGAAAAATTACCTGCCAATTATCTGCCAAACTTACAAAAATCTGTCCTCAGAACTACCACATATAGAATATGAAAAACTGGTGTAATGAAGGCCTATCTTTGACAAAGCAGGACTTCTACTGAACCACAAGAAATGAGGCTCATTTTGATAAGTTCATGAACATTTAGATGGCAATTTCTAAGTACTACTTAATAACAATAGGCTTATAAAATAAGTCAGGGTCATATTAGAAAAAAAATTCAAATTTAACTTTCTGGATACAGATTTGTAGCATACTATTACCAATCCATGACTGAAACTTAATGTTGTATTTCACTGATGCTGTAACAACATGCTGTTAATACTATCAGTGAGATTATAAAGACTTATTTCTTTCTGGTAAACTGATGATTCCCTCCACCAACATTAATTACTCCCACCTGATGTTATGCCATCACACGAGAGTTATTGCTTTGGATTATAAATGAATCTTGTTTTGAGGAACCTGAGGAGTGAGATATAGTCACTGCCATTAATAATCCCTTCCATACAGGGGGGCCTGGGTGGCTCAGTCCGTTAAACATCCAACTCTTGGTTTTGGGTCAGGTTCATGAGACTGAGCCCTGTATTGAGGGCAGCTGTCAGCACAGAGCCTGCGTGGGATTCTCTCTTTCTCTCTGCCCCTTCCCCTGCTCGCATGCATGCTGTATCAAAATAAATAAACATTAAAAATAATCCCTTCCACACAAAAAGAGTTAAATATAACATGAATATGTTAAATCGGTCTCAAGAAATGAGGACATTTTCTAGAAATATTCATTGGCCAATTTTATTTTAGTTTATATTTCTTATAAAATTCAGAATATATAAAACTAAAAGACCCTCTGTTAGCTGTTTTACTATATTTGAAGTTGTGAGGACATAAGGCAGAGGCAACTGCAACCATCTTGCCCCCTGTGAGGAGAATCTATCTGAGAAAAGAACTACCTCCAAGGAGACAAAACCAAAGACTAATGAAAGTAGAATCAGAGATTAGGGGATATCATTTGTACTCCTCCATGAAGTATCATCTCAGTTTAGTGTGGACTTTTTAGGAATGTGATCATGCTGCACTTGCTAGATCGTGCTGCACTAATAAAAGTGTACCTCTGTTCCCATCAGATTTTGATGGCTTTTTCTTTCATAGGACAAAGAAGGTTGCTGAGACAGGGGTGTTATAGTATCATTTTTGTAACTAGACTCCAGCCGCAATCCCTAATCTGGCTTGTCCACATCACTGACACTGGAAAGAGAGACCTGGTGACGGTCCTCATCTGGCTATCTGTAACCTCCACCTCCTTTGTTTCAAGCACCAATGTCAGGGATATTGGAGGAAGCCACAAAGAAGTACAACAACCACTAATGAAGAACTCTGGGAAAGTGTAAGAACTAAACACACAAAGACCAAGGTGTGAGAGGAGTTGAAAATGGAAGAATTGGCTGAAAATGTCTATATGATATTGTTAGACCTCCAGACCCTTTTCTCTATCTTGCATAACCACATAGTTTACTCCTCCTTGACCTCAGCAGAATACTGAAAATTTACTTTCAGAAGAGGATATAGGGACTCTGGACTCAAGAAGACCTTTAGGGGCGCCTGGGTGGCTCAGTCGTTAAGCATTCCCCTTCAGCTCAGGTCATGATCTCGTGGTTCGTGGGTTCAAGCCCCACGTCAGGCTCTGTGCTGACAGCCAGCTCAGAGCCTGGAGCCTGCTTCAGATTCTGTATCTTCCTCTCTCTCTGACCCTCCCCTGCTCACACTGTCTGTCTGTCTCTCTCTCAGAAATAAATGTAAAATTTTTTTAAGACATTAAAAAAAAGACCTTTAGGAATGCCATTATAAAAACAGAGGGATTCATTAAAAGTCTACATGCTAAACAGTGAGAACCACCCCAGGTCCCCCTGACAACTCTACTCTTCCTCTTCAGTCTGAGACCACTGGACATCAGGCTTATAATAGACCAGCTCAGGTGGAAATACTTGTAGCATCGAATAGCAGCTAAGGAAGGCTCCTAACAAAATGGCCAGCCCAATCACCCTATGACAATGCCCATTAGTCAATGAATCTCATTCCTATATAAATAGAATTTCTGTCAGCTTATTAGTGCTCTAGTCTTGTAAGTGAATGAGCAGCAAAAGATCACCAATCATTTGGAAAAATAAGATCTGACATCAAATACAATGACCAAGAAAACTGACCAGAAAAAAAAATGGATTCAGAAACATTGTAGATTACACAAGGAAAGTTTCAAAAGAATTCTCATTAAAATCTTTAGAGAAAATAGCATACTTGCAAAGCCAAGAGGATGATGCTATTTCAAACGATAAAAATAACAATCACAAAGTGAGAAAATGCTGTTGGGACTTTTTAAATGATATCAGAAATGAAAAATTAATTAGAGGAGCTGAAGATAAAGTTGAGTAACTTTTGCAAAAAGTAGAGCATAGAAACAAAGAAATGCAATAAAAAAAGGAGTTTTTTTGAAGAGAGTTAATCCAGGAGTTCTAACATGCTAATAATATTAATACCAATTAAGAGAACATGGAAAGTAGGGGCAATGAGTTATTAAAAATAATTCCTAGAATTGGAGAACATGCATCGCCACATTGAAAAGATACATCACTGAGTGCCCTTCTGTAATGACTTTAAACACACAGACATACACACACATAGACCCATTTTGAGGTCTCTGAAGATAAACTGTTATTACCCAGCTCCCAGAAAGAAAAAAATTAAAATATCAGCATAAATAAGAGCTTTTTCTGAATTCTAAAATACCAATAACAGATAAGCACTGCTTTTATAATATGTATTTATGTCAAATAATTATAAGCTAAATAATATTTTACATGCATTAGGGGCATCTGGGTGGCTAAGTCAGTTGAGCTTCTGAGTTCAGCTTGGGTCATGATCTCATGGGTTTGTGAGTTCAACCCCACATCAGGCTCTCTGCTGTCAGTGCAGAGTCTACTTTAGGTCCTCTGTCCCCCTCCCCCGATGCCCCTCCCTCCCTCTCTCTCTCTCTCTCTCCCTCTCTCTCAAACATAAAAGAAAAATATTTTACATGCATTAAAAAGGCTTCTTATTTTAAAGAAACAAGACATACGTGAAACAGAAAGAGTTTTCACTGGGAGTATATTCAGGCAATTGTTTTAAGAACTAGGGGGACTATCTGAATTTTGTATCAGCAGTTTATTTTATTCACTTTTAAAATAAGTAGTTCATAAGGATTAAAAATATGTTTCCTTAGATTTCACTTAAACTTACATGTATTTATATAGGTTTAGACTATATCCACTATTTTTCTTTCAGCATCTTCAGTTAAAAAAATCTAACAATATTAGTAATGACTAATTAAATTAACAATGAAATTAAGTTATGAGACTTTGTATTACCACGAAATATACCCAAACTCTTGACATTTTAAACTAATCCTCTTTCATCTTAAAGGCCACATACTCACCTTGAGGATCAACTTCTTTAGCTAGCTTCAGTGCATCTGAGTTTGCAAGATCCGTGTTGGCTGGGGTAACAGCCAAAATCAGACAGTTCTCCCGCGTGATGAACTGCATAATCATTTCTCTGATCTGATATTCAATATCTGGTGGCTGATCTCCCACGGGCACTTTAGTAATTCCAGGTAGGTCAATAAGTGTGAGATTTAACACTGTGTGGAAAAAAAGAGTCTTACATTTACATATACCCTGAATGCTAAAAAAAAAAATATCAATAATGAAAATTCATCAATCTCTTTAGTGGAAGTAAAACAAGCTCAGCTCTATATACTGTGTTAAGTTAACTCCACCTCATGTGTAGAATAGAAAGCATAGAATACAAAATGACTTTGTTAGCTTTCTTTATTTTGATGACATGATCATACTATGCCAAATAATTATTTTAACATAATTTGAGAGAAACTGATTTGCATATCTAAGAGAGAGCTGTCATATCTGTAACTAGTGTGTTATAATTCAAACACTGAACAATAAGTGCATATGCTGTCTGTCAGTGTTGTACACTGCCTTCAAATTGTATAAAAATTCTTAGGTTAAGATTTGTCCTCCCCTTCAAAAGCATCACATATTATCTAGAGAGGGTTAGCTACTAAGCCTTCTGGAAAGCTCCTAGCTATTTGTGGTACCATGAGCTTATTGCAGGCTATGTGCCCAGACTCATGGAATACCATGAGGAGGGCAGGAAACTACCCCTGAGTCAGTGACCCCAGCTGCAGCCTGGCTGTTATTCTCTGCACATAAGGGTGGTGCCAAGATGAAAATCTACCCCACTGAAAATTTAGTCAGAATAGAGGCTATTCCCTATAACATACCATGAACTGGTTATCTAATTTATAAGTTTCTTCTGATAGTCTGAAAAAAATCATAGTTGATTCCTCAGGAAGAGAATAAACAGATATATACAGGGCTATAAGAAAATCCAATAGGAGAAGATTCAACCGCAGTACCATCCATGTACCTCTAAGATTCTTGCTAAAACTGAAAATATTTAAAATTGGAAGTTTTCATGCATATCTCTTAGAAATTCTAAGAGTTTAAAATAAAGAAAAATTTTAAGTGATTTACTCAATTCTGATTCTTTTAAAAGTCATCTTCTTCTGCCTTCCCATAAATCTGTAAGTTCTTTGGACCATACCATTTATGGTAGTATCCAAATACTATCCTAGAAACCCAGTACTTTTTAAGAGAACAAACCATCTTCTGCACAAATAATGTATGTCAATTAATGTAAAGATATTTGAGGACAAAAGTTTAGAATTTTGTTATTTTCCTTACCATGTGGAGAATAGACTCGTAAATTAATGGGTATGGAGGAAATGCCTTTATTCATTCCAGTCACTCGATCTGTTTCTGCTTCAATCTCATGGCGAACTTCATCAAAATCTGTAAATTTTTTTCCTTTGCAATGTAGAAATTCAGCATATTCTACAAAAGACAAATTTACACAACTTAAATTCCATGCACTCTTGCAATAATTATAAGGAAACAATGTTTCTTTAATTACAAGGCAAAGCATCCAATATTGTCTCCATAGCCATTAAAATGAGAGAATACAGCAGCTACTAAGAAACACAACTAACACTTTAGAAATATTAAACGTAATACAAATGCTAAGAATGCTAAATTTGCTAATTTTCAGATAAGCAATTAAGTACTAAGTCAGCTCTTAAGTCATCTATTCTATTAAAAATTTAAAGAGAATGTTGGCCCTCCAAATGATAAAGCAAACAGCATTTGACTGTCAAAGAAATTAAGTCGAGGGTGCATACAAAGCCTACTTAATCTTATTACCAATATTATTAGTATGTCCTTTTTCAATATCACCACTTTATTAAGAGGGAATGCTAAGTTATATAAATGTAGCATCGGAAAGCAAGATAGTTTAGAAACAAAATTCACTTAATTCTTTAAAGATAAATGATATATGGAATATCTTAGCTTTAAAATATACTATTCAAGATACCACACCAACTTGTGTAACTGAAAAGATAATTTCTCAAGAAAAATAGAGTTTTAGATCACAGGAAATATTTAGCTGCAATCTAAAAAAAGTTGGTATCTGTAGGAAGTAGGAAAAACTCTAAACTATCTATATATTAACAGAAAATTAAGTTTCAGTAACATCTTACTAACTGTTGTACTATCGATTTCTATTCCTGCTTCCAGAGGTGTCAGCTATATGATAGCACAACTCAAAAAGGAAGCTGATACTATTAGACTTTATAAAATAATTACATTTGGAGGTACATGGGTGCCTTGGTTGGTTAAGCACCCGACTCTTGATTTGGGATTCTTGACTCAAGGTCATGAGATGAAGTCCCTCCTGGTACTCTGCACTGAGTGTGGAGCCTGCTTGAGATTCTCTCTCTCTCTCTCTCTCTCTCTCTCTCTCTCTCTCTGCCCCTCCCCCGCTCACACTGTCAGCTCAGGCTCCATCCACACAGTCAGAGAACAGCCCAATGTAGGGTTCAAACTCAAGAACTGTGAGATCATGACCTGAGCCAAAATCATTTAACCAACAGAGCTACCCGAGCGCCCCTGGAACATGTTTCTTAATGATGGTATGAAATCTGCTTTCCTTTGTCCATGTGTCACTTTTGAAAAAATGGCAGGCTAAGGCTTGAGTTCATTCCTCAATGGTGTAAGTATACACAATAAAGATTCAAGAGGCCTCAGAATTCTGGCCTGCAGAGATTACTGCATCATTGGGCATGTGCTCTCACATGTTTGCCCTCATAGGTACCATTTTTATTAGCATATAAATTCCCAGAAGACGAGCCTTTATTTTATTTACCTACTAAATGGGTTGGCTGGTATCATGTGAACATAAGAGTTTAAAGATAACTAGAGGATAAAACAATAAGAAAAGTAAAGAGGAACAAAGGATGTCAGATCTCAGAAAACAAAAATTAATATTAAAAATGAGTCATAAATAATTTATAAGAAATGGAACTGCAATTTTTAAATTCAATACATTTTGTGGAAAATGAATACTTGAGGATTCACAGCTATCATAATTATTACTTTCATAAAATTAATAAGCTCTGGATCAGGGACTACATTTTCAATTATGTTACTATCAATAATTCAAGTGACACAAATGTAGACTTCTTTTGTTGCCACTAGAGGGCACCTACTTACTTTCTCTGTAGGAAACCAATGCCCTTCCAGAAAGAGGCAAAATCAATGCAATTTTCAAATTAGATTTAAATTCATTCGTGGACTCCTAAAAATGCTTTTATTTTGAAATTGAGATATTAGAATTATGCAGTACAATCTCAAACCTTTGTGTCTTTTTAAGGATAGGTCCCCACAGAAAGATTTAGAGATGCTGGTATTCATTTATTTATTCAACTAATATTTTGAGCTCTTACTATTCACCAAGCACTATTTTAGAAATTGCAGAGGAGGAAGAAAAATAAGTGCCTAATCTCATGAAGTTTAAATTTGAGTGAGATGAAACAGTATACAATGTGGGTGTGCCAGGTGATAAGTCCTATGGAGAAAATTGAATAGTAAAGGAGTTATTAAATGCTAGGGCAGGAGGATTGCTTTGTTATATGCTTTGGTTGAGGAAAGTTTCTCTGATATGATAAAGTGATATCTGAGCAAAAACTGAAGAAAAGAAGGGAGCAAGCAATGTTTTATATAGGAGTATCCCACCAGAGTACCTGAAGTTGGAAGCATACTGGAAGAAGAGCAAGGTCAACATGCCTGGATCACAGAACATATGGGAGAGAGAGAGAGACAGGAGATGAGGTCAGAGCTGTGGTACAGACCTGGATTGTGTAAAGCTTGTGAGACCTTAAATTTTACTCTGATTGAATAGCAGACCACTTGAAGGGTAGAGAGACCTGATGTGACTTAGGTTGGTTGGCTGGTTGGTTGGTTGATTGGTTGGCTTTAGTTTATATTAGAGAGAGAAAGTGCACATGTGTGAGTGGAGGAGGGGGCAGAGGGAATCCCAAGCAGGTTGTGTGCTCAGGGGGCCCAATGCAGGGCTCAATCCTACAACCCCGGGATCAAAATCAAAGAGTTGGACACTCAACTGACTGAGCCAGGTGCCCCATAACCTAGGTTTTAAGTCAATAACTGTGGCTACTATGTTGAGAACAGACAATAAGGACTAAGATAGGAAGCTGGCTACTGGGATAATGGAAGTGAGAGATGATGGAGCTTGGACAAGGGAAGCAGCACTAGGAGTGGAGAGAAGTGGCTAAATTCTAATGTACTTTGAAGGAAAAATAAACAATAGGAATTGCCTATGAATTAAAGGTGGGGTATAGGCAAAAGAGAGGAATCAAGAACGACTTTCAAGGAGTTTGACCTCAGCAATGGGAAGAACTTTGAGACAGAAAAGACTGAAAGGAAGAGGATGGGGAGATGAGGGTTGGGAATTAGGAGTTTGGATGGGGATCTATTAGGCTTGTGTTGCCCACTACACACCACCCTTGTGGAGAAACAGAACTGCTGCTAATGGATGAGGGTTGCACAGATGTTAGAGATACCACTCACATTCACAGTCATCTGTTAAGTGTTTGTTTATTCTGAAAAATTTCCAGAAGATGGCAGTCAAGTGCTTGAGGAAAAGAGCAGCTTTTTCTAATTAGCACAAAAATGCCTTTGGGGCTAGACACATTAGTCTTTCATCTAGGGAGAAGTCCAAGCTAGAAATATATATTTGGAATTCATTAAAGTTAGGCAAGGGGATGAGATCACTAAGTGAGAGTTAGACAGGGAAGAGGCCAGAGTACTAGGCACTGGGTGCTCCAATGTTTAGAAGTCAGGAGATAGAGTGAGCAGGAGTGGTCAACAAGATAGAGGGGAAACCGAAAAAAAGGTGATCCAAAGCCAAGTATAAAGAGTTTTTTCTGAAGTTAAGAGACCTTCCACTCCATCAAGTATTGCCAACATGTCAGATAAGATGAGAACTAAGAATGGATCACAGAAATGGGCATCTTGAGGGGCGCCTGGGTGGCTTAGTCGGTTAAGCGTCCGACTTTCGCTTAGGTCATGATCTCGCGGTTAGTGGGTTCGAGCCCCGCGTCGGGCTCTGTGCTGACTGCCAGCTAAGAGCCTGGAGCCTGTTTCAGTCTGTGACTCCCTCTCTCTCTGACCCTCCCCTGCTCACGCTATCTTTCTTTCTCTCTCCTAGAAATAAATAAAAATCTTTAAAAAAAAAAAAAAGAAATGGGCATCTTGAAAGTTCTTCAGGAGGTTGACAAGAGCTGCTACAGTGGAGTGGGGTGGCTGATAGCCTGATTGGAATAGATTTAGGAAAGAAGGGGAGAAGAAGAAGTAGAGACTGATTGTAGACATTGTTTTAAGTTTTTGTTGTAAAGGAGAAGAAAGAAGTGAAGGGCAGCTAGAGAGGGTTGTGAGGTCAAGGGAGGGTTTTATAAAGATGGGTAAATTAACATGTTCATAGGTTGACAGTATTAATCCAGTACTATGGAAAAGTTGGCAATGCAGAACCAAGGAAAAACAAGTGCTGATCTGATATCTTAAGGAAGGGACAGGAGGCATCAGAAAGAAACATCCCAATTCCTCCAAGGGAACAGAAAAGAAACAGAACAATGAGAGTTGACAAACAAACGAGTAGAAGTGATGGTGGTGAAATTCGTTAGGTGAGAGTAGGGACTTACCGTATTTGTCTAAAATCATTTTAGGTCTTAAAAAAATATTTCTGTATATATTCTCACTGGTTAGACTCTACAAATACTATTATTTCTACCACAAAATATGTAACACACACACACACACACACACACACACACACACAATGATCCCAAATGAGTGACCTAAGAGTAACCATCACAGGGATGTCAACTGGGTCTAATCTATGTCCATCAATGGGACTCAGACCTGCTCAGCATATTAGAAGAACCAGTGGGCAAGAACCACAAACTCATCTTTTCTGTAGGTCCCCAAGAACCTCTTAGAAGGCAATTGATCCTACAGGATAGAATTCAGGCAAAACTTACTCTGAGGTGCCAGAAGGAAGCTACCTATAATCTATACCTACCCAGTTCTGGAGTAGCTATCTACCCACTAACAGTATAGTGATAGACCACACATCTTACTTCCTCACTAGACAAACATGTTATAGGGGTGCCTGGGTGGCTCAGCTGGTTAAGTGTCCGATTTCAGCTCAGGTCATGATTTCACATTTCGTGAGTTTGCGCCGCACGTCGGGCTCTGTGCTGACAGCTCAGAGCCGGGAGCCTGCTTCAAATTCTGTGACTCCCTCTTTCTCTGTCCTTCCCCTGCTCGTGTGTTCTCTCTCTCCCTCAAAAATAAATAAACATTAGAAAAAGAAAAAAATATTATAATTCATAGCTACAGGTTTATATTGCCAATAAAGTGTGTCTCACTAGCAACAAGATAAGTCAGTCCTGTCATGGGATCCCTGCTCCCTACCGAGCAGACTATAAACAGGCGGATAGGAGAGGTGGCATGCATGTTTTTGAACTGACCACAGTTGCTAAAAGTTATTTTATTTTATTTTATTTTTTTATAGTTTACTGTCAAATTAGTTTNGTACGTTGATTTTGTACCCTGCAACTTCGCTGAATTCTTGAATCATGAACTGACCACAGTTGCTATTGAGGAGGATTATCAGTCAGCTTATATCATCACAGAATCTTAAATGAATCTTTATTAGCAATGCAAATTTTAAAAGTTGACAGCTTTACTTCTCTGCTGTCCAAAAATACAATTGTAGATGAAAATCTTAAAAGGATGATCACAAGAGTAATCCATCACTTACTATACTCACCTCTAAGAGAATGTTCACCTGAGTTTTGGGGATGAAGGAAATTCTAAACCTAAACCAAAACCTACAGAACAGCCTATACTAGCTGATCAACAGCTAGACTTTTTAGAGCTAGTAAATGTATGTCTTCTGAGACATTTACACTATGGTAAACTAATATGTCTGAAGGTCTAACAATCTCATCTTATGGCTGAAATATATTCTTTTTCATAAAAGATACAGTGTGCAGTGGCACACCTCCTCTTGGCATGTTTTCAGTGTTCCTTTCATTCTAAATGCTTGGTGGTTGGGTGCATGAAATGGTCTCTTCCTCAAAAAATCCCAGACTCCAGCCCAAGTTCCACCTGAATAAAAAGTGATTAAATTCTTAGCCACAAGCTCATATAAAAGATGAAGTTTATGTGCACATTAGCACTGAAACCCTGATAATGCATCCATGAAATTCTATGGTCTCAGTATAACCTGTCTGGCTGAAGTTCATAGTATGTTTTCATTTTTGCAAAATAAGACTCCTAGTTTTAAAAAATCATTCCTGTTTCTCCATCATTAAAAATAGCCAACATTTGAAGCAAAGATTAAGATACATTTTTATATCAAAGAATGATTGGGGGGGAAAGAAGAGTATTAAAAAAAACAGAGCTATCACCCTTTATTTTTATTTCCCTGTAAAAGATTTTAGCACTGTCATTCCTAATGGTCATGAAAAACAAATCATGCTAGGTGAAACAACTGACAAGTTGTTTGGGGGAAGGATGAGACGGTTGATGCCTGGGCAGCATTCCAATCATCTGCAAAAAGCACAGCATGACCATAAGAATTTAAATATTTCCAATATGCCCTTTTCATGTGGAAAAACATGCATATATTTCAATTAATCAAGGTTAAGTAAAAAAGAATAGTTATGGAACACATGCACATAACCTTTGTCAATCTTTAAGAACTGGGGTCCTCAATATCCAGATGGCCAACAGACAGATGAAATGATGCTCAGCATCCCTCCTCATCAGGGAAATACAAATCAAAACCACACTGAGATACCACCTCATGCCGGTCAGAGTGGCTACAATGAACAAATTCAGAGACTATAGATGCTGGCAAGAATGTGGAGAAATGGGCACCTTCCTACACTGTTGGTGGAAATGTAAACTGGTGCAGCCCCTCTGGAAAATAGTGTGGAGGTTCCTCAAAAAATTAACATTAGGACTCCCCTATGACCCAGCAATAGCACTGATAGGAATTTACCCAACGGATACAGGAGTGCTGATGCATAGGGGCACATGTACCCCAATGTTCATAGCAGCACTCTCAACAATAGCCAAAACATGGAAAGAGGCTAGTGCTNCACTTGTTGGGATGAGCACTGGGTGTTATATAGAAACCAACTTGACAATAAACTATTAAAAAAATGAACTGGGGTCCTCAATACTTTAACTGTGATCTTATTTCTGAAGTGTTTTTTTTAAACATTTATTATTGAGAGACAGAGCAAGAGCAGAGGAGAGGCAGAGAGAGGGGGAGACACAGAATCTGAAGCATCCTCCAGGCTCCAAGCTGTCAGCACAGAGCCCTACACGGGGCTGGAAATCACAAACCACGAGATCATGACCTGAGCCGAAGTCAGACTCTTAACTGACAGAGCCACCCAGGCACCCCTGAAGTGTTTTAATAGCAATGTTTTGTGAGCTCCAATGAAAATAGAGCACCTGAGTCATATAAACAGGGAATAGTTTTCAATGCAACCAGCTATAAAGTATCTATGTAGGACTATATTTAAAAATATATTTCTTTAGGGTGCCTGGGTGGCTCAGTTGGTTAGGCATCCAACTTCAGCTCAGATCATGATCTCAGTCTGTGGGTTCGAGCCCCACATCGGGCTCTGTGCTGACAGCTCAGAGCCTGGAGCCTGCTTCGGATTCTGTGTGTGTGTGTGTGTGTGTGTCTCTCTCTTTGCCCCTCCCCTGCTCGCTCTCTGTCTCTCTCAAAATAAAGACAAAAAATAATTAATTTTTTTTTTCCTCAAGGAAAGAGGCCACATTTTACTCATCTGTGTTTCCCTAATGCCTATTATATTTAGAGTAAAGAACATCTGTGGGTTTCTACCTGCTTCTTCAAAGCAGTCCACTTTGCATACCACTGATCAGTGTCAGTTTTGGGGGAAAAATGCTTTAATTAACCCTACAAATCATTTCAGATTGAAGACAAGATCCTAGAAATGTGGCTGAATAGGTCACAGGGTGAGTTAATATGAATTATATAGACCCAGATTTGAAGCAAAACTCAATTGTGTCCCTAAGATAAACATGGGAAGTCTATCAATCAGGAAAAAAAGGAAATCTAAAGTAGCAAACAACCTGAAAGAGTTCAGCAATGGGTGAAAAGTGGAAGTCTCAGTAGAAGGGCACCTGGGCAGATGGTGGCAGTGGACAGATTCCTAGATGTGGAAGTCCTGAGTCACAGGCTCCCCCAAGTATGAAAAGTGAAAATGCCAGCCCAGGGCTACCTTCTAGAGACAAATAAATGCAGTCTTGAAAGTTTAAAAAAAAAAAAAAAAAAAGCTGGAGCTTTCCTGTGTAGGTAGGTGTTCTCAAGGCCTTAGTTCCTCCTGGAGTGGTTGAGCAGAAGGTACTGGAGGTACCCAAAGGCTGGTCTGGCATCGGTGGCCGGCTTCCAATAGGAATGGAACCCAGAGATTGAGGACGTGTTCTTTGCAGGGAAAGAGGGAGACGAGAGTCCCGTGATGCCCTGATTTGCCAGCACTGGGGAGCCTGTCAGAGTCAATGAGAGTCTCTCAGTTTGGCTTCTGGAGAGCTCTGTGCAACCTCATGATATTAACAACATTTACCCCTGTGGATAATAAGATGTTCATGCCCTGAATCACAGCCAGTCATACAGCCTGCTCTTCTGTACCCCAACCAAAGTCTCTACAAGCTGGCAAATGGCTTCTCCACTGACCTACTTTTCTGCTGCTCTAATCTTGCCAGCTCTGGTAGTCAGGAATCCTGGTGATGACACCCTGCATAGGGTCTCCCTTGGGCCTCTCTGGAGAATGACTGATAGGAGGGCAGGATTGCCTAAACTCTGTGGCAGCTCCCTGGAATAAATGATGGGCCTTATTTTTGACCAATGGGTTCAGATTGGTAAAAATGGAACTTAAACGCACTTAGCCGATTTCCTCTCCACCCTAGCCCCCACTACCACTAAATGTAAACATAAATCTATGTAATAAATGTACAGATAGCAAAAAAAAAAAAAGGCACCTGGGTAGCTCAGCTGGTTAATGTCTGACTTTGGTTCAAGTCAGGATCTCACGGTTCTGTGAATTCAAGCACCACATTGTGCTGTCTGCTGTCAGCACATAGTCTGCTTCAGATCCTCTGTCCCCTTCTCTCTCTGCCCCTCCTCACTTGTTCTCTCTCTCTCTGTTTCTCTCCCTCTCTCTCAAAACCAAACATTGAAAAAAGAAGAGTTAACAATAACTCTAGGGTGGGGTGGGATTAAATAGGGCCAAGATTTCATGTAGACAAAAGGTGGGTGCCAAGCAGGTATCAGAGATCAGATGCAGAGGAGGAGATCAAAACAGAACTCCAGACTCAAGTGAGCCAGAAGATACCAGGTAGAAAACCAAGACACAAGCTGAGTCACGGAATGAAAGAATAGAGACTTTTTCATAAGATACAAAGTCAAAGCCACTTACATGGACTTCAGGGTGAAGAGAGGTTAATATCAATGCTGCCTTGATATTTACAGCTCAGTAATGGCCTTTACAGTTTTCTTGCGTAAGAGCTGAGCTAGTTCAAAAGCCTAGGTTAGGCTGAACCTGCTAGTGAAGGTTAAGTGTCCCAGATAACTGAAGTAGTAGTGCTGGCACATGAAACCAAAGCCAGCCAGCACTTGACAGAAATCCCTCCAGCAATAGGAACCTATTTGAAATATTCTACAAAATGTATCCAAAATAATCAGAATCAGCAGCTGTAATATCTAAATAGCTCGATTTAGTTCCATATTTTTTCAAAGGATCTTGAAGAGTCTAACAAAAATCAACTCTATTTCATTCTCATGGTTTTCATGTGAAACACAATCAAGAGATAAACTATACTCCAAACACAGAAGCCAAAAAATAAGCATGTTAATCACTCGGCCAAAAAATTGCAAAATGAATAATTATTCTAAGTGTCAGCAACCTCTCACATTGTTTTCCTCTTCTACCTCAAAACAGCCTCTTTTTATGGACTCCCATTACTCCAACTTTCCTGACTTTTCTCTTTCTTCCCTGATTACTCTTTTCCACATTCTTTGCCCACTGCTCCTCTTCTTCTCTTCTACATTTCCAAATATCAATTACTGCTATACTTCCCTCTCTAGACCTTCTCTTCTTTGTCATCTCTATTGTCTCTCTAGGTGATCTCATCTACTCATACACATAAATATAAATTCGAACTCATCTCAAGCACTCATTTTCCCCCTGAACTTCTTGTATCTAATTCTAATGCTTGTTAGCATTTCCGCTTGGATGTCTAATAGATATCTCAAAATTAGCATGTCCAAAACTAATCTGTAATTCTCCACTGATTTCTCCTCCCATCATCCATACCTGCTCCTCCTCGCAGTCTTCCACATTTCATTTATTGATACTACCATTGAATCTGGTGCTCAAATAAAAAACCAGAGCTATTTTTGCATCCTTCTTTTCCTGGACTCTCTCAAACTTCTCACTGCTTCAACTGTGGCCATCCTCCTAATAAGCTAGCACCACCTCTTACCTGAACTACCATAAAAGCATCCTAACTGGTCTTTCTGATACCACTATTGCGCCAATGAATCCATCCTTCACTAATCAATTAGAGAGATCGTTCTAAAACCCTATGTCAGACCATGTCTCTGTCCTTTTAAAACCTTTTGTTAGTTTTCTAGTGCAGTCAGAAATATCTAAATTCCTCAACCCGGTATTCCAAGGCTTAGACAGTCTGGCCCCTGTCGACCTCTATATCTAACACTATCCCCACCTGCCAGGTTCAAATCATTCTAGCTGCAACAGCCTCCTGTTGTGTGCTCAAGCACACCAAAGCCATTCCAACCTCAGGGCCTCTTTACAAACTGCTCCTCTTCTGGAATGACCTTTTGCCAGACCTCTGCATGTGGGAGGTCCTCTCTGTCACTTACAGACATCACCTCTTTAGTGAGCCTTCCTTGACCAGGCAAAGAAAACCAGCAGCTTAGTCACACTCTATCACATCATTCAATTTATTTTCTTTAGTATAGATAATCATGATCTGAAGTTTTTCTTGTTTTTTGTTGCCTCTCTTTATCCACTGGAATATAAGCTCCATGAAAACAGGAACATTAGCTGCTAAACTCCAAAGTGCCTAAAACAGTGAACTGCATCTACTAGACACTCAATACATGTTTGTTGAATTAATGAATAAAATGAATGGGTAAGTAAATGAATGAATCAACATATAAACACTGGAAGACATGAAGTTTGTGGATGTGGAGAAGAAAATTATCGTAAACATGACTTTTGACATATTCAGTTTGATATCTTTGCAATATTCAAGTAGAGTGTCAAGAAGTCAGCTGGAAACATGGGTTTGGAGTTTAGCCCAGGAGCTATAAATTTGAGAGTCATAGGCATATAAGTTGTATACATAAGAGATTGCCTAAGGGAGAATATGAAATGACATAGGAAGGATCCTTAGGTAGGTGCAGATTTTAGAAGCCCGGTAGAAGTTAATGCATCCATGAAAGAGGCAGAGTGGCCAGAGAGATAGAAGGAAGACCAGAAGTATTTGGCATGGTCGAAGCCAAAAGAATAAAGTATGGTTCAAGAAAGAGGAGCAACTGATAATGTTAAAAGATGTTGAAAGGGCAAGGTAAATACTGACAAATGGCTATAGGAATTTACAGAAATTGAGCATGTTATATAGTTTCCTGTACCCTTAAATTATGTTCTGTAAGTAATCTGGGATATTTATTATTTCAATGATTTTTGCCATAGGTTGCTCCATTAAAAATTGTTTTATCTTTTTTTATCTTATTGAGTTTTTAATTTTAATTCTAGTATAGTTAACATACAGTGTTATATTGGGTTCAGTGTACTGTTTTATCTTTTTTATTATTTTTTGTGGGTGTCTCTTCTCTTGCTATCAGGTCTATAATTGTCACTTCTTACTGTTAGCAATGCTCTGCTTTTAAGAATATACCCATTCTAACTTGTAGCTTTATATTTTACTCTAGACTGAAGTCCAGTAACTCAGTATACATGGTCTGAGTCTAAAGAATGGAAAACCTCACAATAAGACCATGACCCTACAATGCTTTAGATCATAGACTGTAATATTATTTTTGACCACTGAAGGCTCTTTTTGCCTTCTTCCAATAATCAACAAAATTTAGAAACTGGAAATATAAAAAGATGTTTTCAAATAAATATGTTATTACAATGATATTTAAGAATAATTGAATATAAAAATTCAGAAACAGCAAATGCTGCAATGTCATTTCTTGTTTTAATAACACAAAAAAGAAAGTCATCTGCCAAGTAAAAATCTATAGAGTGATTAAAAGTGAAATGACTAGACTTGATCATGAAAATTCAAATAATCAAATTTCAATACAAAAAATACAATTCAAAGTCTAATTTACAAAATGAAAACATTATTTTCACATAAAATCTTATACACAAGAAATGTAGCTTACAAATGAGATCTTAGTAGTAATCATACCAAAATTACAAGTATATAAACATGCAACTAAAAAAATATTCTCCAAGAAAATATTTGAGCTACAATATACATTGCTGGATACATATTATAATAACTGCCTGACCAAAAAAACTTTTTCTATAAGTATGCACTTCTATGCACAAGTTGTAAGCAACAGTATTCCATCTAAATATTATACAAGATCTTAGCATATTAGTAAGCTCTTCAAATGTCTTCAAGACAAATTCTTTTTTTTTAACATTTACTTATTTTTGAGAGACAGACAGAGCATAAACGGGAGAGAGGCAGAGAGAGAGGAAGACACAGAATCTGAAGCTGGCTCCAGGCTCTGAGCTGGCAGGACAGAGCCTGATGCGGAGCTTGAACTCATGGACCACGAGATTATGACCTGAGCCGAAGTCAGAGGCGGTTGACTGAGCCACCCAGGTGCCCCTTCATGACAAATTCTTGAAAGTCATGAAGGGTCAGCTAGAACCATAGCCAACTTAACTTTTGCATATGGTAAGGGTATAAATAGAAGTTCACTTTTTACATATGGATATTCAATTTATCCAATGCCAATTGTTAAAAATACTATTCTTTCCACTGAATTGGTTTTATACCTTTAACAAAAATCACTTGTCTCTTTATCTGTAGGCCCATTTTAGACTTCATTCTCTTCTGTTGGCCTAGTTGTCTATCTTTAATGCCCATGTCACACTATCTTGATTATTGCAGCTTTATAATCAGTATTAAAATCAGGTAATGTTCATTCTCCAACTTTGTCATTTTTTAAAGTCGTTTTGGTTATTCTGGTTCCTTTGCATTTCCTATGAATTTTAGAGCCAGCTTGTCAATTTCTACAAAACAATGTAATATTTGAATCTATGCCAATAGCAGTCTTCATAATATTACTCAGAAAAGGTTTCCTTCCCTGACCAACCTTGTACATACACACATGGCATGTTTAGCTAAAAGCATAAGAATTTTCCCTTGAATGCGTACTCTGCTAAATGCATTTAACTTTAGTAAAATAACAGATTCTTATAACAGGGAGGTACATCTCTAAACTCTTGTCTCATCAGATCAATCACTTCAATGCTGTTGGGGGCCATACAAAAATATTTATTATCAACTATGGCCCAGGCACCATCTAAATAATCAATATGGTATAGCTTGATAATGAGAAGACATATTTTTACAACAAAAGTCTGAACAAATAAAAATAAACATTTTTTCTTGAATATATGAAAATTCCTGAACATGATAGAGGAATACCTCATTTTACTGTGCTTTGCTTTACTTCACATGGCAGATGATGTGCTATTTACAAACTGAAGGTGTGTGGCTGCCCTCTATCAAGCATGTTTACAGGTACCACTTTTCCAATAGCATTTTCTCACTTGTGTCTTTGTGTCACATTCTAGTAATTCTCATAATATTCCAAACTTTTTCTTTATTGTTATATTTGTTATGATGATCTGTGATCAGTGATCTCTGATGTTTTGGCATGCCATGAACCACAGAAATAAAAGATAGCCAACTTAATTCAGAAACACTGCATGTTCAACTGCTCTACTGACTAGCCTTCCCGCCATGTCTCTCCCTCTCCATGAGCCTCCCTATTCCCTGCAACACAACAATATTGAGATTAGGACAATTAATAACCTTACAATGGCCTCTATAAGTGTTCAGGTGAAAGAGTCAAACATTTCTCACTTTAAATCAAAAGCTAGAAATGATTAAGCTCAGGGAGGAAGGCATGGTGAAAGCTGAGACAGGCCAAAAGCTAGGCTTCTTGTCCTGGACAGCCAAGCTGTGAATGCAAAGGAAAAATTTTTAAAGGAATTAAAAGTGCTACTCCAGTGAACACAGGAATGGGAAGAAACCAAAATAGTCTCATTGCTGATATGAAGAACGTTTTAGTGATCTTACTGGAAGATCAAATCAGCCATAACATTCCCTTAAGCCAAAGCCTAATCCAGAGCAAGGCCCTAACTCTCTTCAATTCTTTGAAGGTCCAGAGAGGTGAAGAAGCTGTACAAGAAGAGTGTGAAGCCATCAGAGGTTGGTTCATGAGATTTAAGGAAAGAAGCCATGTCCATAACATACAAGTGCAAGGTGAAGCAGCAAGTGCTGATGTAGAAGCTGCAGAAAATTATTCAGAAGATCAAGCTAAGATAATTAATGAAGGTGGCTTCATTAAACAACAGATTTTCAGTGTATATAAAATAGTCTTCTATTGGAAGAAGATGTGATGTAGGACTTTCATAGCTAGAGATAAGTCAATGTCTGGCTACAAAGTTTCAAAGGACATGGCTGACTCTATTAGGGACTGATGCAGCTGGTGACTTTAAGCTGAAGACAATGCTCATCTACCATTCAGAAAATCCTAGGACCCTTAAGAATTATGCTAAATCTACTCTGCCTGTGCTCTAAAAGTGGAACAACAAAGCCTGTATAGCAGTATATCATCTGCTTACAACATGGGCTACTGAATATTTTAGCCCACTGTTGACACCTACTGCCCAGAAGAAAAGACTCCTTTCAAAATATGACTATTCATGGACAATGTACTTCATCACCCAAGAGCTCTCATGGAGACGTTAGACAAGATTCATGCTTTTTCCATGACTGCCAAAACAAAACCCATTCTGCAGTCCATGGATCAAGCAGTCATTTTGACTTTCAAGTCTTATTATTCAAGAAATACATCACTTCTCGGCCTTTTGGTTAAGATCACGTGAAGAAATACATTTTGTGGGGCACCGGGGTGGTTCAGTCAATTAAGCAGTGGACTTTTGATTTCAGCTCAGGTTATGATTTCACAGTTCCTGAAGTCAAGCCCTGTATCAGGCTCTGCACTGACAGTGTGGAACCTGCTTTGGATTCTTTCTCTCCTTCTGTCTCTCTCTGCCCTGCCCCTCTCTAAATAAATAAATAAACATTTTAAAAAATACATTTTGTGAGGCTATAGCTGCCATAGATGGTGTTTCTTCTGATGGATCTAGGCAAAGTCAATTGAAAACCTTCTGGAAAGGATTCACCATTCTACATGCCAGGAAGAATATTCGTGACTTTGGGGGAAAAAACCAAATTATCAACATTAACAAGACTCTGGAAGAAGCTGAATCCAATCTTCATGGATGACTTTGAGGGATTAGAGACTTAGTAGAAGAACTGTAGATATGGAAATATGAGAAGTCGAGTTGGAAGATGTGACTGAATTGCTGCAATCTGATGACAAAACTTTAAAAAATGGACAAGGAGTCACTTCTTATGGATGAGCAAGGAAAGTGGTTTCCGCACTCCTGGGGAAGATGTCATGAAAATTGTTGAAATGAGGGGCACCTGGGTGGGCTCAGTCAGTTGAGTATCTGACATCAGCTCAGGTCATGATCTCACAGTTTGTAAATTCAAGCCCCACTTCAGGCTTACTGCTGTCAGCATGAAACCTACTTGGGATTCTCACTCTCTGCCTCTACCCCGCTTGTGCTCTCTCTCAAAAATAAAATAAATATTTGAAAATAATAAATAAATAAATATCTTTTTAAAAAGGAAATTATTGAAATGACAACAAAAGATTTAGAATATTACATAAACTTAGTTGATAAAGCCACAGCAGGGTTTAAGAGAATTGACTCTATTAAAGAAGTTCTACTGTGGATAAAATGCTACAGAGAAATTTTTCCTGAAAAGAACAGTCCGTTGATGTGCAAACTTCATTGTTGTCTTATTTTAAGAAATTTTCCCAGACACTTCAACATTCAGCAACCACCACCCTGATCAGTCAGCAGCCATCAATATGGAAGCCAAATCCTTCACCAGCAAAATGCTTACAACTTGATAAAAACTCAGGTGATGGTTAACATTTTTAGCAATAAAATATTTTTAAACTAAGATATTCACACATTAAGACATGGGATATTTTAGATATAATGCTGCTTGCCACACACATAATAGACTATAGTGTAGTGTAATAGTATAGTGCAGACATAACTTTTATATTCACTGGGAATCCAAAACATTCATTTGACTCACTTTATTGTGATATCCACTTTATTACAGTGCTCGGGAACCAAACCCTACAATATCTCTTAAGGTATGCCTGTACTTACAATTGATGGCATAAAACTAAAATGTAAAGTAACTTCCATTGACAAGATGCCTTTCTTTCACAAATTGAAGAAATTATTCTATGACCCAGACAATACTCAATCCAATCAGTTCTTAAAAACTTAAAAAAAGAAAAAGAAAAAATTGCTCCTAGTATAAGGAAAGTTTAACTAATAAAACAGGTCAACTAGTGTATAAAATATCTAAATGAATATAAATAAATTTAAATATTTAAGGTTTTCCTTAAGTGATTTTTTTAATCCTAAAGGATTTTCTAAGAACATCCAACATTTAGCAAAACACAATGCATTTTGTGATCAGCTTAAATGATGCTAACAAAAATATACCTAAAAAGAAAAACAAAATAAAAATCTGATCCAAAACTCAGTAATGTGGTTTTTACAATTCAGATTGTATGTAAACTAATATTTAGCTACAATGGTCACCAATAGGAACTTAAATAATAGAAAACTTTCTCACAAGGACCCTCCTTTAAAATGAATTCAAACATGGGGATAATCAATTACTCTTGCAAAACAGAAATTTAAAGGAGTTAAAGGAAAATTGACAATCAGTAAAAAAATATATATATGAGGAAAAAATATTATCTGGCTTGGAAAACAAAGTACATTCATTTGAGAGGGTCTTGAAATATGAATATATTGCATGGATCACAATAAATAATACAATCTCAATAACAATGTATTAACTATTTGACCATCCAAATGTGTCATCATACTAAAAACTGATTTGAAATAGGCTCTATTATTTGACAACCCCTCTTAGTAAATTCACTGTTAGAAAAGCCGATCCAAAATACCTGAATCCTTCCTCTTTAAACCAAGCAATCTACATGTAAATCATCCTTAAATTAAAATAAGTTTCTCCTTGTTAACATTCTCGCAGAGTTAGCTATGCCTATACAGTATTCTGTAGTCAAAAACATGACCGATTACGACTTTGTGGAGTCAGACCTGAGTTTGAAGTTTCTACCATTTCTTTATCACGTGACTTGGAAAGCCTTTTAACTTGCCCACACCTCAGTTCCCACCTCTATAAATGGAGTCTCTTTCACAGGTTGCTGTGAGGAAAAGAACATGGCCATTTCTGCTTCTTTCATTCAAAGTTCTCCCAGTGGCTGGTTATATGAGCCCAACAAATTTATATTACATCAAAGAATAAATGAATTAAAGGATTTAACACATAGTAAGCTCTCTTAAAAATATTCAAAGAAACTTTAAAGGAATATGTAACAGCTAATCTAAATAGAAGAGGTCTTACTCTAGAGATTAAATAAATTCAAGGTCTCACAGGTAGGGGGTGGCAGTCCAGGATTTAAATCTAAACATTCTGACTCCCAAGGACAATATGCTAACCATCCTATCCCAATTGCTTCTCATTATTTCAAGCCCCACTCCCCCAACCTCCCACCTCTGCCTCCTTGGAGCTTCCAATTTTCAGATTTTCACAGATTCTTTATTCTCAACAGTTCTTCTTTCCACCTACCACCCCCCTAGGTGGGCATTTCTCTAAGTCCAGGAATTACATATGCTACTCTCTCTACCATGGTTAATGTTTCTGGGGACCCTGGAACATTTCTCAACAAAAATGTACAAATTTACATATATACAAAATTTGGGGGATAATTTTAGGGCATTCACAGATAACTCCACCCTCTTCCTCACAGCTGTACTTAAAGCACCCAGTATTGGCTCCTGCATAACAAACAACAAATGGTTTGTTATCATTCTAATGATTACAATCTGTGCTTATCAAAACATTACCTAACAAATCCCTACTTAAAAATCATTTCTACTAGAAATTTCCTTTGACAACTTCATTAACTGTGAAAAATGCTTTTTCTTCTCTGGAATTTTTAGGGCTCTCTGAATGTACATTACTCATGTGATTTTACAGGCAGAAAGAACCTTCAAGAATCTCCATTCAACGTTTAAGAACATTCACACAGCATGTATTACATAGCATAGTCACTGTTTATACACCTCCAATGCAACAATGAAAGTACCTGCAGAGTAAGAACTGTACCTTCTACATCTTCAGTGTAACATCCTTTAAGGATATAAGAATGAGTTTTTTTTAATAAGTGAAAGAATGGATAATTTTGAGCTTAAACTAGACTGCTATTCACTATTTTTCAGATTCATGAGGACATGAATGTCTATTTCAGCATTTTAGAATTTCTAGTATTTTTCCTCATTCAGCATGAATCAGCACTGTGGAGCAAAATCTTTTTCTGCACATTCTCTGTAGGATCTTTTTATGAGCCATCTCCTTCCATTCTGGTCTAATCAGTTAGAGAGTAGCCTTGGATAAGACTCTTGAGAGTATGTTATTGCTCCCTGGACTTCATTTTAGTAAGAAATTTAATACCACAAAAATATTATATTTTCAGTCTCCCAAAACATGTTCTGGCTTTTGTGATAAGGTTTTCCATTTCCTTGTGAACAAGCCTTCAATTACACATTGTGCTTCTTAGGTTACAGAACGGTGACTGTTTTCCATTCTGTAATATAATATATCCTTTCAAATGAGAGTTGATTTTTTTTGGCCAGACAAAAATCTATTACTTATTAAGAAACTGTAAGGGACACGAACTGTTAAAGCAATCACTCACAATCTTGAAAACTTACCCAAGTTAGAAAAAGAAGATAAAGTTGGAAAATTAAGCAAAAAGATTTAAATAAAATTTCAAGATAGAAAACACTGTCATGGGGCACCTGGGTGGCTCGGTCAGTTAAGCGTCTGGCTTCGGATCAGGTCATGATCTCATGGTTTGTGGGTTCGAGCCCCGCATCAGGCTCTGTGCTGCCAGCTAGCTCAGAGCCTGGAGCCTGTTTCAGATTCTGTGTCTCCCTCTCTCTCTGACCCTCCCCTGTTCAGGCTGTCTCTCTCTCTCTCAGAAATAAATAAAACATTAAAAAAATTTTTTTTAATTAAAAAAAAAAGAAAACACTGTCATAATTGAGCAATAATGGAGTACCTTGATGCTATGAGGATTTAGCAAAAGGAAGAGTCTTTGGGCTGGGGTGGTCTATAAAGGATTTATGGAAAGAACTGAATCTGAGTAGACTTAGGAAGATAGGTAGAATTGGACAAAAACCAAGANCCTCATTCAGCATGAATCAGCACTGTGGAGCAAAATCTTTTTCTGCACATTCTCTGTAGGATCTTTTTATGAGCCATCTCCTTCCATTCTGGTCTAATCAGTTAGAGAGTAGCCTTGGATAAGACTCTTGAGAGTATGTTATTGCTCCCTGGACTTCATTTTAGTAAGAAATTTAATACCACAAAAATATTATATTTTCAGTCTCCCAAAACATGTTCTGGCTTTTGTGATAAGGTTTTCCATTTCCTTGTGAACAAGCCTTCAATTACACATTGTGCTTCTTAGGTTACAGAACGGTGACTGTTTTCCATTCTGTAATATAATATATCCTTTCAAATGAGAGTTGATTTTTTTTGGCCAGACAAAAATCTATTACTTATTAAGAAACTGTAAGGGACACGAACTGTTAAAGCAATCACTCACAATCTTGAAAACTTACCCAAGTTAGAAAAAGAAGATAAAGTTGGAAAATTAAGCAAAAAGATTTAAATAAAATTTCAAGATAGAAAACACTGTCATGGGGCACCTGGGTGGCTCGGTCAGTTAAGCGTCTGGCTTCGGATCAGGTCATGATCTCATGGTTTGTGGGTTCGAGCCCCGCATCAGGCTCTGTGCTGCCAGCTAGCTCAGAGCCTGGAGCCTGTTTCAGATTCTGTGTCTCCCTCTCTCTCTGACCCTCCCCTGTTCAGGCTGTCTCTCTCTCTCTCAGAAATAAATAAAACATTAAAAAAATTTTTTTTAATTAAAAAAAAAAGAAAACACTGTCATAATTGAGCAATAATGGAGTACCTTGATGCTATGAGGATTTAGCAAAAGGAAGAGTCTTTGGGCTGGGGTGGTCTATAAAGGATTTATGGAAAGAACTGAATCTGAGTAGACTTAGGAAGATAGGTAGAATTGGACAAAAACCAAGAAGAATAAAGAGAAAGTTTAAAACTACAAACAAATGACAACAAAAGTACCAAAGTGAAAAAGCAAATGGGAACTGGGGACAAACCAGTACAGCAAATAATAACAAAACATCCAGGTAAAAAATATTTTTGGAATGAATGAAAACATAAAGCACTTATGGAGAAGTATGAGACAGAATGCACACCTCTTTGTGGATAAATGTTGAATGAGAAGTTGCATATAAAGCATTTAGCACAATGTTCTTTCTATATTAAGCATGTAAAAAACTGGAGGCTATTAAGAGGGGAAGATGGTGGCAGAATAGGAGGACCCTATGTTCTCCTCATTCCACGAACACAGATAACTATCAAATCATCCTAAATACCCCAGAAATCTATGTTAATACTGGCAGAACAAACTCCACAACTAAAGGTAGGGAAGAGGCCACACTGAAAAAAGTAGGAAGTGTGGAAACCCAGTTTGCCAGAGAAATGGATTGTAGCTACAGGGATTGAGAGGGAGCCTCAGTCTGTAGAAGAGCAAGAAATAGACTAGCATACAGGGTAGTACATGGGGAAAACAAACCCCCCACAGCAATTGCTTGGAAAGCAAGAGGACCTGCATTTCATGAGTTCTTATAACCAGTGGAGCTTAAAGCCTGGAGTTTTAGAAGTCAGCATGCTTAGCTCTGGGAGAACTCAGAGGACATCGATGCTCTGCTCTTGGAGAAAAGACAGGGCAAATAGCCTGTGGACATACAGCGTGGAAACAGCGATCTGAAGAGCACCTGCAGTACACAGTGGGGAGGTTATTTGCTCTTCTCAGAGCATGTCCCAGAGAGGCAGCACTCACAGAGAGACCCCTCTGGGAACAAAGAAACTGGCAGGTGCCATTTCCCTCCCCCACACCTCAGCATAAACACAGAGCTACCTGTGAACCAGCATAGCACCAACATTCACTACCTAACTTGTTTACACCAAGCCCTGCCTCCCCACTCCAGAAGAACTGCCTCTCCCAGCCACACTTGCCTTAGTCCTTGTGAGGCAGGCCCCTAACCCAGGAGACCAACCAAAACCCTGCCCACACTGTGTCTCAACCCAGGAGTTTTGTAGGACCTCCATTCTGGCAGCAGTGTTGACAGTTCTCATTTTACAAGCAGGCCAGAATGCACCTAGTTAAAACTCACATACAGACCAGGAACAAAACACTGCCCACAATAGGCAAAGAGAGCCTCTACAGACAACTGGCCTGAAGGATAAAGTGGTCAGGATGCAACAGCAGGGCACATACAGCACACATTGGAGACAGTCCTGGAAGCACCAGGCCGCGGGGTACAGGATACATTACATTGCAGGGGACTTAGGATCACTTATTCATAAAGCCATTATCCTCAAGAACAGGAGATGTAGCTGACTTGCCCAACACAGACAAACAGACACAGAGACTTAGACAAAGTGAGAAGACTGAGGAATTTGTCTCAAGTGAAAGAACAAGACAAGGTCACAGCCAGACATTTAAGCAAAACAGAAACAAATAACATGACTGATGGAGAATTTAAAGCAATGGTCATAGGGACACTCCCTGGACTGGAGAAAAGATTGGAAGACATCAGTGAAACCATTAACACAGAAATAAGGAATAACATAGTAGAGATAAAGAGCTCAATAAGCTAAATGAGAAACTCACCTGATCAAAAGAACAATAGGCTGGAAAAAACAGAGGGATGAATTAATGACCAAGAAGATAGGGTAATGGAAAGCAATCAAGCTGAACAAAAGAGAGAAAAAAGAATTATACAACACAAGAAGACTTAAGGAACCCAGTGATTCTATCAAAGGTAATAACATTCATATTACAGGAGTCCCAGAAGATGAAATGAGAAAACAGGGGGAGGGGCAGAAAATTTATTTGAAGAAATAATAGATGAAAACTTCCATAATCTGGGAAAGGAAACAGATATCTAGAGACAGGAGGCACAGAGAACCCCAAACAAAACCAACAAAAGCAGACCACACCAAGACATATTATAATTAAAATGTCAAAATATAGTGCTATCAATCATATTAAAAGCAGCAAGACAAAGGAAGATAGTTATGTACAAAGGAAACTCTATAAAACTGTAAGTGATTTTTCAGCAGAAACTTTCCAACCCAGGAAGGAGTGGTATGACATATTCAAGGTGCTAAATGGGAAAAACTTGCAGTCATTAATACTCTATCCAGCAAGGTTATTATCACTCAGAATAGAAGGAGAGATAAAAAGTTTCCCAGACAAACAAAAACTGAGTTCATGATCACTAAACCAGCCCTGCAAGAAATATTAACAGGAGGAGTCATGATTTAAGCTCAGGTCAAGATCTCACCTTTCATGAGTTTGAGCCCACATTGGGCTCTGCGCTGACAGTGCAGAGCCTGCTTGGGATTTTCTACCTCTCCCTGTCTCTCTGCCCCTCCTCCGCTCAAACTTTCTCTCTCTCTCTCTCACTGTTTCAAAATAAACAAACTTTTTAAATTTTTAAATAATATAAAGGTACAATCCAGAAAATGTAGGCTATTGTTATGACTCTTATATTTCTTTTAAAGGATCAATATAAAATTGGAGCCTGAAATTTAACCCATACTTCGTTTGATTTTAAAACCTTTTGGGGAAAGAAGTTTCCACAGAAAACAAAACTGAATTCTGATAATGGCTACCAAATTATTTTCTGTTAACATCCTCCAAGTAGAAATTCAAGAACTAATTGAAAGCCATTGGTAAAAACTGAGCAGCAAAAGGTTAGAAGAAATGATAGTTGTGTACACAGAACCATATATATATATGATGACAAGTTATGGTCCTGATGGTGATTTTTACTAAAACCTGTCTTGGCCTTAAAGACCAATTTTAGAATGCAGTACCAGTAGACTAAGATGGAACTGTATTACATTAAAAAATTCATACTCACCCCAAAGAAAATTTGAAGGGTAGTTATACATCTTCTTTTTTTTTAATGTTTCTTTATTTTTGAGAGACAGAGAGAGACAGAGCATGAGCAGGGGAGGGGCAAAGAGTGAGAAAGAGACACAGAATCTGAAGCAGGCTCCAGGCTCTGAGCTGTCAGTACAGAGCCCAATCCAGGGCTCGAACTCATGAACCATGAGATTATGACCTGAGCTACCCAGGAACCCTAAATGTAATTATACATCAACGAAAATATTTTCATCTACCACATTTAAAACAGAATTTGAATCCAAAAACTTATACACATATTATCAGGACATAATCTATTGTGTAAGTTAAGATATGAATTAACACACATGAACTCCTATTAATACCCATGACAATCTTGAGAAGTCTGTATTACTATCCCCCCTAAACTACAAGTTCTCTAGGCCTTAGTTTCCTAACTAAAATGATAAAGATGATGATGATATCCTTTAAAGGCTAAACAAAATCAAGGTTTACTAAAAGTGCTACCCTTAAAATCTTGAATATATATTATCTTATATTTACCATTCCTTAATAATTCTGTTCATTAGGTTCCTTTAATTTTTAAAGATATAATGACTTTTATTTGCTTCCACTATAAAATGAAAATAGGAGGAGAATGCGGAAAGAAACTACATAGGCCAAATTTTAAAAAGTACTTTTCACTTGTTTCAGCATAAACCTATGGTTTTGCCCCAGTGCAAGTCCCAAAGATTATGCTGATGACTGTATAATCAGTAGCTTTTAACCTTTACAGTCAATTTTAAATGACTTGAGAATTTGTAATACACCAAGCTTTTATTCACAAGCAGACACACATTATCTCGGGTTAACATCCACAACAACCCTGGGAAGCAGGTATTATTATCCTGGATGAACTATAACTTCTCTGTGCTTCAGTTTCCACTATGTAAATGGAAACAATAATAATGTCACCTACCTCATAGGATTAGATAAGCCAATATATGCAAAATACTTAGACAAGTACCTGGTAAGTATGTACATGCTAAATGTCATATAAATATTGCCATTAAACTAATGATAGGGGCACCTATCAGTTAAGCAATCAACCCTTGATTTCATCTCAGGTCATGATCTTGAGGTTGTGAAATCGAGCCTAGAGCCTGCTTGGGATTTTCTCTCTCTCTCCCTGCCCCTGCTCAACTTGCATGTGCACATGCATATTCTCTCAAAATAAATAAACACCTAAAAGATAATATAAAATGAAATAATGATAATAAAAGTTATTATTATTTCTGTAAACTAGAAATAAAGCTTTTCTCTATCAAAGCTAAATGACTCAAATGCAGACAGAATCTGAGAAATGTTCCTACAGGCACCAGTTGTAACCACAGAAGTTCATGCTTGGGCAACACATCCACAGCATCATTTTGTATTTAGTTTGAAACTTACCTTGATATAGACAATGATTTATTTTTCCAATAAAAAATTAAAAATGATATTTAAATTGACTCCCATTTTCCCTCAGGGTAGCATAGTAAACAAATGTGACATTAAGAATGGACTTTCATTCCAACATAATAATCCCTTGAGACTACTATCTTTAGAGGAAAAAAATGGTAAGTTCTGAGTTTCATGATGACAGCATCACTAGAAGCCTCAGCAGTAGTGAAAGTCCTTTGAACTAACAACAGATCATTTTTCAGGTGTATATAGCACATGTATAATGTTCAAAGCACCTACATGTGCACTAGGTGATTCGATCTTCAAAACCATTTCCTGGAAAGTGGTCATCAAAAAACTAAGTGATTTCTTTATAAAGTCACAAAACTAAAAACTGGTGGAAATTCAGGTGATTTCACCCCTAGTCCCTAGTGCATTTCACCATACCATGCTGCTGCAGTCTCATGGAAATCTTCATGTAGAGACTCACATCATGGGAAGAAATGACATAGAAAATATCTCAGAAATTATGTTTTACTTGGATCCCCTTAACACTTATGAAAATATAACCATAAAAGGATGAGAATAACTGATGCCATTTAGAAAATCTCTTTGAAAATATTAGTGGCCACGCCTCTAGTCCCCACACTCTTGCCATCCATTTCTTCTCTGCATGGGGTTCTTTTTCTCCTGACATTATGCTTATGCTCGTTTTAATGCCCTTCTCATTCACTGTCTTCTCATCCTCCCTAAATAAAATGTCTAATTTTACCCACTTTTTGGTTTGAAAGACAACTGCATGTTTATGACTTCCAAATCCACAGATCTAGCCTAGATTTCTTCTCCAAAGGAGGAGCTTTACATTTGAATATCCAGCTGCTTGAATGTGCTTCAAGCACCTAAGCTCATCATTTTATCTGAATAAACTTTTAGTTTTCTATTTACTTGACATCACCATCACTGACCCAGTAATCCAAGCTAGAAATCTGGAGATTATCTTGCTCTTATTTCTACCTGGATATCTACTTTTTCCTTTATTATCTTTTACTATAATGCTATAATATGAAGGAATACATATAAGATGAATTGCATACATATAATGACTAACAATAATAATTCTAGCACCCCCACACTCATTTCCAATACAAGAACCAAGACTGTCCAATACCATTCTATCTTCTTAAGTACTTCCCCATTCCATATACTTTCCTTCATCTTCTCCTCCATGGAAGACAACCATCATCCTTAATTTTGTTTTTTAATTTTTCCTTTTCTATACTAGTTTATTTCATGTGTATGTATGTATCTCTAAACATTATTCAGTTTTGCAGCTTTATAAAACTGAAGTCACTTTCCTGGGACTTGCTTATTCATTCAACATTACACATATAAGATTCATTTACGCTAATGCACATAGATGCGATTCACCTGTTCTATATAATATTTCATCATGAGAATTAATTAGGAAACATAATTTAGAAATATATAACATAATATTAACAGGAATTATATGATGCTTAGAAACAAACATAACAAAAGATATGTCAGATAGGTATATCTATCTGACATGACTTTCTAAAAATTTCTTGACTCCCTTCAAATCCCTACCACTAATGCCAAGTGAGGGAAGCCCTCATCAACTCTACCTGGGCAGCTTACACCACAGTTGCACCCTGAGTCTTGCTCCGTTCAGTCTACCTTCCCCATCAACATCACAGAAATCCATTTAACATGTAAAGCTGACTATACCCCTTGCCCAAATACCTTTGAAAGTTCTCTTTTATCCACAGCTCCTCATGTAGCCCACCCCAATGTCTCACTCACACACACTATACACTCCAGCAATGTGTGTTTCTCACCTCCAAGCTTTTATTCCAACTCACTTCCCACTCCTTTTCTGTGTTCTTCCAAACACACAGACACTCCATATACATTCACACACATCACTGCACAACACACACACACACATCCTTTCACCTGGTTAGCTTCTATTCATTAAGATTAAACATAAGCATCTACTCAACAAAAAGTTTTCATTTGATGCTACCCATGCTGCTCGCCTGTTAGATCAGATATCTCTCCTCTAAAATTTCATATTAGATATAGTTATGATTATTGGAATTATTATGGTTATGATAGTATCTTTCTCATTTTATTGGCCACATTTGCTATTTAAGTCTCTGACTCCCCTTCTGGTCTATGGGTTCCTCTAGGTCAGAGACTATCTCACTTTCATCTCTGATTCCTCTATATCTGCCATAGAGACTAAAATAAACATTACACTCCGTATACACTGAAAAAAATAGTTCTTTCTTTTTTTCAAAGTTATTTATTTACTTTGAAAGAGAATGTGCAAGCCAGCAAAGGAGGAGCAGATAGAGGGAGAGAATGTCTCCACACTGTCAGTGCAGAGCCCCACGTAGGGCTGGAACCAAGATATCATGACCTGAGGCAAAGTCAAGAGTTGAGCACTCAATGAACTGAGCCACCCAGGCATCCCAAAATGTAGTCCTTTCTTAACTTTCCTCTGTAACTATAAAATTTAGGATCTTATTTTATTTTTTTAACATTTTTTTTTTTGAGAGACAGAGCATGAGTGGAGGAGGGGCAGAGAGAGGGAAATACAGAATTCAAAGCAGGCTTCAGGCTCTGGACTATCAGCACAGAGTCAGACACAGGGCTCAAATTCATGAACCATGAGATCTTAACCTGAGAGTCTGATGCTTAACCAACTGAACCATGCAGGCACCCTGGATCTTATTTTAGAACATTATCTTCTTTTTGAAATGATCAGATTTATCATGCTTTATAAACAAATATTTGTCAAATTTTCTTGTTTTTGTTTTGTTTTGTTTTGTTTTTGAGAGAGAAAGAGAGAGAGAGAGAGAGAGCATGCACACTTGAGCTGGGGAGGAGCAGGGAGAGAGGGAGAGAGAATCCCAAGCAGGCTCTACACCAGCATGGAACCCAACTCAGGGCTCAACCCCATGACTTTGAGACCTGACTCTGAGTCAAAATCAAGAGTCAGATGCTCAACCAACTGAGCCACCCAGGCACCCCAAGTATTTGTAAAATTTTCTAATGTACAGCAGTACATAGCTACCATGTTTTAAAGCAGTTTATTACCCAGTGCATTCATGCAACTAATACACTTATGTTAACTTCTCCCTGATTAGGAGATAACATTTATTCAGCAACTCACCTATTCAAGAGAGTAAAACCCAAGAGTCCATCCAGCTAGGACTACAAAACTGAAGGTTGCTATTACATAATAGTACTACCCATATACGTACTTTAAATTGTTATTTTAACATGATGAGCCATGTTAATATCGGTTTAAGCTGTTCTAACATAACTTCTCTACCTTCAAATTGTGATGAGATTTTATTAGTAAGCTAAATATCTCTAACTACTCTGCTTAGCATAAAATAACTATAACTCATTAATTCTATGATGAGAACATATTTTTAGCTATCTCAAAAAAATTTCATAATAAAGTGTTGCCCCAGTATCCTCAATTGTAATTATCCTATTTGAAATGCCACAATATGAAAATGTTTTTATTAAAAATCATCCTTCTTCTGGTGGTGTTTTCTACTGGTGTGGCTCAGAATTTTCTGGACTCATTACCAAAAACTAAACCATCCCTTGTAGAAATGAGCAAGCACGCTAATTGAAATAGAAGGTGATTAGATATAAAATGTCACTGCCCCCAGAGGGAAGTTAATTTCAACAGTGAGAATACTAAGAAGCACAGTGATCTAAGAGCATTAATGTTGACAGTCATTTTGCTATCTTAATATTTCAAGGAATAATACTAGGCACCCAGAAACCAAAAAAAAAAAAAGGTTAAGAAATTATTTAGGAGAAACAAGGTCCTTTGCTACTTCAGAAAGTCCCAGACCCAGATGGGACAAGCACTGTTTTTCCCTGTCATTTGAGCAAAGTAAAATGGTAAGCTTATTATGCAGAGGAAGAATGACACAAGCTGGAAAAAAGAATCAGGACCCAAAATTCTTAACAGGTTGAAATCATCAGTGAAATATAATAAAAGAAATTTATTATCATAATAAATATGAAGTCCTGCTCTTAAATCAATAACACAAGTAGGGATGGCTCAGTGGGTTAGGCATCCGACTTCGGCTCTGATCATGATCTCACAGTTCCTGAGTGTATGAGCCCTGCTTCAGGCTCTGTGCTGACAGCTCAGAGTCGGGAGCCTACTTCAGATTCTGTGTCTCTCTTTCTCTGCCCCTCCCCTCCTCGTGCTCTTTCTCTCTCTCTCAAAAATAAATAAACATTAAAAAAAATTTTAAATAACACAAGTAGAGAATCCAGTCAAAGTACAAAAAAGGGAGAATTGACAGTTATAGCAGATGGCAAGTTCAATACAAACCATAAAACACCCCTACCAGGAAAGTGGTGTGATCTAAGACTGCATTCATTGTAATTTAGTGTCCTGAAGACAGGAGCAGCTGTCCTTCATAATAATGTGCTGGGTAGACCACAGGCATCACATACAGTTTTGGTATGATCTTTCAGGGTGTTTACCGAAAAACTGGAATGTATGAAAAAGGATAATGACCACAATAGTGAAGAAACACAACCTCACATCCAAAACTTTCCTAAAGAAAATTATAACAACAGCTAAACAGAGATTCAACGCTTTTTATTCTGAACACATTTCTCTCAAAGCTAAACCTTCTGGACATCACTCCCGACTATTAGCATTCCTCTAGTTAAAAAAAAAATTAAATAAGGTAAGAAAAATGAAGATGCAGAAAAGTACTGTATAAATTTAAAATGCATAGCATAGGGTACACTGAATGCTTCCCTAAGTTCTCATCTATTTAAAGCTCAGATAACTGACTTCACTGAAAGTGCAAGATAATTTGCCTATACTTCTAAAACCATAAATAACTGTCATAATTGAAGGTGTGAATATGGCATATAATTACAGAGAAAAATAATAGACAAATTTGTGATCTGTAGATAATATCACATTCAGCTAGGTTATGATGTTTGAAAGAAATACATCTTTAGGAACTAGATATGAGTGTGAGGTCATAAATTTGTTAGTTCTCTAGATATATGCATCTAATACAAACTAAAGAAGCAGACCATCTCTTATCTGGTGATTTTTATTAATAGTTAAAATTTGAATGTTTTAAAAGTTTCAAGTCCTTATCTCCAAAAAAGGACTATTCTTAAATGCCTAGAATCAATAGCCATCTCTTACCAAAAGCTATGATATAATAATTACCTCTGTGAATGAAGAAAATAAAATAAATAGGACAGTGTTTTATTCATATTTTGACTATAAAATCAGTGCTATTAATGATGATAAATACAAATTATAGCCCCCTAAAAGAACCATAAATTTTAAATTTAAACCAAAATTTCCTTTACAGAGGTAGAAACACCTTTGCTTTCTACAACAGCAACAAGGAAACAACAAAATAATTCTTTTGATAATTCACATTGTAAAATAACTCTTCAAAATAGCCAACAAATTTACTGGTCTATCCATTTAACTCATCCATACTAAATTTCATGTCATTAAATTTTTTGGAATATAAACTTCTACTGTATTTTCACCCACTAAAGTTTATACTGGTAAGAGATCACAAGATCTCAAAGTTAGCATTCAGTGGAGATGAAGAAGGATCCATTAAGTCATTCAAGGAACACTTAAATAATTGTTTATCATTTTACAGGAGTTACACTTGAGTCCTTGGCTACAAATATAATCATCTTTGCCTTCAAGAATCCTACTGACTACTAGATAAGGCAGTCAGATAAATACCAAGTTACAGAAAGAAGTGATGGGTGTTATTAGAGAAGTCTATGCAAAGTGCTAGAGAACATTAGGAAAAACACAAGTAACTAAGGGAATGAGGGTGTTGGGTAAGGTTTATAGAAGGGGTGGCATCTGGCTAAAGCCCTTTTTACAAGAGAACAGAAGTGTATCAGAAAAAGAGAATGACCGAAGGAATTCCAGACAGAAAGAACAGGCTGAGGAATACCATATTCACTGTTGCTGAAATAGAAGGTTGAGTGAAAAACACAAGAGAAAATGAGACTGGAAAGATGAAATCAAATCTCAGGGCACCAGTATCCTTTCCTCTGGCACCAGGGCCCCATTTTGGTACTCCAGGCTATGGAGGTCCTCACTTCACCACACTGTATTCCTCAGTCCCTTTCCCTGAGGGTGAAGCCTTTCCCTCTGTGTCTGTCACCACTCTGGGCTCTCCCATGCATTCAAACTGAGGTGCCAGCCTTTCCCAGGAATGGGGGCCAGAGGAAGGGGGATAGCTAGGGAAAGAGAACCTGGGGTTTGTACCAGGGCTTTGGGATTAAGTTCTTCATTCACTAAGAAAGGATTTGGGAACACAAAGGATGTGGGGGCAGGGAGCTTTGGGGGGTACTGTTTGGAGGGAAGGTGAAGTTAAAAGATGCTCTTGTTTTTAATCCCCACATCATGTATCACTTTCTTAAACAAAGAAGCCTGGGACACAGTAGGTGGG
>NW_027528839.1:141493-147285 GCF_008692635.1 Crocuta crocuta | reverse complement strand
AGCTTAGCAATCCTAAATCCTAAATTATATTTACATTTTAGGTAAAACAACTTCCCATTGCCTTGTCAACACTCCTATCACTTGAGCTTGCATTACAGTAAGTCCTCTAGGTAGACTTGTTTTTTTTAAATATTTATTTATTTTGAGAGAGAGCAAGGGGAGAGCACCTACATGCACAAGGGAGAGGCAGAGAGAGGGAGAGAGAGCATCCCAAATAGGCTCCACACTGAGCATAAAGCCCAATGTGGGGCTCAATCCCAACAACAGTGAGATCATGACCTGAGCTGAAATAAAGAGTCGGACACTTAACTGACTGAGTCACCAAGGCGCCTCAGTCCTCCGGATAGAATTCATAAGACATTTTCTTAACACATATTTCCCTGCTCAGAAATCTACAGTGGCACTGTGTCTTTCACCACAAAATTCCAAATCCTCTACCAAGTTTTCAATGTTCTCTCTAACCAGGCCTCACCCTGTACCAACTCAGCCTCATCACCAAAGTAGAAGGAGAGGTCTGCTTACTGTCTCCTGTGTATCTGACTCTCGAGACCTAACTTCAAATCTGACTCTCCACCTAGATCATCACCCAGTTTGCCTTCTATGTTTCTGAAGTTTACATTGCATCAGGGCCTCCACTGCACCTTCTCCACCTCCTAAACCCCATTTTGATCTCTCCTTTCCTTCAACTCCTTCTTCACTAAAAGTCACAACTGCACAGCTTATCACTAAATTGTCAATTCCACCCAGGACCTCCCCAGATAGAAACTGTGCCTTTTACTTCAACTGTATGTCCATCAGGCCTTGCAAGTATTGTGCAAACTGTACAAGATGGATGTGGTAATATATCAAATAAACAAATAGTTTGGGTTGGCATGGGGAGCAGAGAACACAGTTTTTAATCTTTAAAAAATACACAAAAATCTTGATTCTTCTATACTAAATTTTAGAACACATCACATTTTTAATTATTTTAATGACTTATTTCTAGCTAAACATCACTGTCATCATCACCCAAGACATCCTTGTGTGGTATGACATGATAAGGAGAAACCTGTCCAGGTGAAGAATGCACACTCCAGCAGTGAAAGAATTAAAGAAGACTTTGGGAACTACTGCATAGGGATTCACAATGTCAGCTTATAGTGCTCTACTAAGGACACCATATATATGTCAAAGAAGAGAAAACTAAAGATCAAAGAGGCTATGCAATGGTCAAGGCCATACAATAAATCATCAATACCATTTACTTACACTCAGTTTTGCCGCCTAAGCAGAAAATCTGCCTCTTTAGAAAGCTGATTATTCGGAAATCTATTTCTTTACTAATAAATTAAAACTTTAGAGCATGTGAATGCTTTTGCCAAACATAAGCACACATCAGAGACAGAAAAGCCATGTGGATGACAAATTAGGCTTTTATAATGTAAGGCATTGCATGTAAAATATTTCAAAGCCTGGTTTCTATTTTAATACATCATCACTTAATAACCAAGTAAGCACCAAATCCTACATTTATCAAAAGAAAATGTGAGTTTTATCAAAGCTATGATCATATTTTAACTAAAACAAGAGGGCACATCAGTCACCAGGATCCTTACAACTGATAAAGCAACCACCAAGTCTCGTTATCTGAACTAAGAACTCAGGAAATATGAGGCTAGTAGACTTTACAATATCTTAAAGAGAATTTAACCTTAAGAAAATGTGTATATGATTAGTCACATTGTTTATTATTTACCTTTGGGAAACAGAGCACAAAAATCAAAGCATGAGCAAGATGGTATAGCACATCCTCACTCCCCCTCCCAAAATAAGCAATAGTTTCTATATATGACTAAGCTGCAAATTCATAGCAATTAGGTAAATGGACAAATAGTATTTTTAACAGCTTTATTGAGGTATAATTGATATATAATTGCATTACTCAGGGTTTTCCAGATTAAAAGAACCAGTAGGATGGATGGATGGATGGATGGATGGATGGATGGATGGATGGATGATAGATATAAAGATATATATGTATATACACATTTATGGAAAAGAGGTTTTTTATGAGGGATTGGTTCACATGGTTATGGAGGCTGAGAGAACCCTTAATCTGCCATGTACAATCTGGAGAGCCAGGAAAGCCAGTAGTATAATTCCATTTAAGCCTGAAAAACCATGGAGGAGAGGGTAATAAATCCCCATCTGAATCCAAAGGCTCTATAACCAGAAGCACCAATGATCACTGGCAAAAAATGGATGTTTCAGCTGAAGCAGTGAAGGCAAACCCACTCTGCCTCTGCCATTCGTTTGTTCATTCATTCATTCATTCATTCATTCATTTAAATTCAAGCTCTCAACAGATTGGATGATACTCATATATATTACTGAGGGTTGTTGTCTGTCTATCAATTCAAATGCTAATCTCTTCTGAAGACACTCTCATAGATCCATCCTAAAAGAATGTTTTACCAGCTCTCTGGACATTCCTCAGCACATAAAATTAACTATCACAACAGTAAAATACACATACTTAAAACATCAATGTGTTAACTTTTGACATATGTATACCCCTGTGAAACCATTACTGTGATCAAGAACATAGCCATCACAACCCAGAAGTTTCCTCACACTGCTTTGTAATCCATTCCTCTTGCCATTCTCCACCCGCTTTCCAAAACCACTGATTTGTTTTGTCACTACAGATTAGTTTCCATTTTCTAGAAATTTATATAAATAGAATCATACAATACATACTCCTTTTGTCTAGCTTTTTAAACTCTCTATAATTATTTTGAAATTCATTCATGTTGCTGAGTGTGTATCAGTTGTTTACACCTTTTTATTGCTGGAGCTGTATTCCATTGTATGAAATGTCCTGCAATTTGTTTATCCATTCACTTACAGATGACCATGTGCATTGTTTCCAGCTTTTGGCTATTCATGTACAAGTCTTTGTGAAGACAAATGCCCAATTTCTCTTTGATAAACGCCTAAGATTAGACTGGCTGGTTATGTGGTAGGTGTATGTTCAGCATTTTAAGAAAGTTCCAAACTGTTTTCCAAAGTGTACCATTTTACATTATACATCAACAGTGTATGAGCATTCTAGTTCCTCTATATCCTAGTCAACACTTTGTAGAGTCTATCTTTTTAATTTTAGACATTCTAATAGGTGTATGGTAATTATCTTGTTGAGGTTTTAATATGCATTTCTCTAATGACTAATAATGTTGAGCATATTTTCATGTACTTATTTGTCATCCTTCCTTATTCCTGCACTGGCAGTTCCAGGCTTCCTTTCCCACCTTTTAGTAAACTGTTGATCTTTTCCCTGGATGGAGAACCTATATCTAATATTTCTAGTCACACATTTAGCTAAAACTAGGGGAAACTATGAGGTAATGTGCTTCCATTAGGGTACAAAGAAGTATTTTGCTTATAATACTTAAAATATATCCATTTAAATAAAGACAATTAACTAATTAATTCTATAATGTCCCATATTAATAATATTTTACAAATGGCACAGACATTTATTTCATAAAATCAGTAAATTCTTTGTTTCCCTATAATTACAAGAATAACATAACTCATTATTAGTAACTTTTATATTTTCCATTATGAAAAAAATCATAATAGATAAAAATACTCTCTTCAATAGAAAAACAGATAAAATCTGAGATAACTATATTTGCAGTTCCTAACCAATAAATCTAAACAAATTACATAATGGAGGAAGTCACATCAGACTGCATTTTTGCGGAGCTCTTCCATGCCTGAATACTAGGAAGTAGACTCATTTTCATAATTTAGTGGTAGTTTACGATCTTGCCCTTAGTGCTTCTTCTATCTGGTTTCTGTTTTAACCATAAGAGTCACTTAGTGTTTTGGTTCCATTATCATTTAGGAATTTGTTTCCTTCAGGAAACTCATCTGTTTGAGGAAGTATGCTAACAGGGGTTCCAGCAGAACCGGGAACATGTAGTAACTGTTTCCCTTGGCAGCACTTATTTCAATTACCTGTGTTATCAGTGAAGAAGTGTCTCCTTTTTCTCTCAAANTACATATGAGCACCCAGTGCTCATCCCAAGTGCTCTCCTTAATGCCCCTTGCCCATTTAGCCCATCCCCCCACCCACACCCCCTTCAGCAACCCCCAGTTTGTTCTATGAATTTAAGAGTCTCTTACATTTTGTCCCCTTCCCTGTGTTTATATTATTTTTGCTTCCCTTCCCTTATGTTCATCTGTTTTGTATCTTAAATCCTAAATATGAGTGAAGTCATATGATATTTGTCTTTCTCTGACTAATTTTGCTTAGCATAATACCCTCTAGTGCCATCCACATTGTTGCAAATGGCAAGATTTCATTCTTTTTTATTGCCAAGCAATACTCCGTTTTGTGTGTGTGTGTGTGTGTGTGTGTGTGTGTGTGTGTATCACATCTTCTTTATCCATTCATCTGTCGATGAACATTTGGGCTCTTTCCATATGTCAAGTATTATCAATAGTACTGCTATAAACATTGGGGTGCATCTGCCCCTTCAAAACAGTATCCCTTGGATAAATACCTAGTAGTGCAATTGCTGGGTTATAGGGTAGTTCTATTTTTAATTTTTGAGGAACTTCCATACAGTTGTCCAGACTGGCTGCACCAGTTTGCATTCCCACCAGCAGTGCAAAAGTGTTCTTTCTCCACATCCTCACCAACATCTTTTGTTCCTTGGGTTGTTAATTTTAGCCATTCTGACTGGTGTGAGGTGGTATCTCATTGTGGCTTTGATTTGTATTTCCCTGATGATGAGTGATGTTGAGCACTTTTCATGTGTCTGTTAGCCATCTAAATGTCTTCTTTAGAAAAGTGTCTATTCATGTCTTTTGCCCATTCACTGGATTATTTGGTTTTGGGGTATTGAGTTTGATAAGTTCTTTATAGATTCTGGATATTAACCCTTTATGTGGTATGTCATTTGCAAATATCTTCTCCCATTCTGTTGGTGACCTTTTAATTTTACTGATTGTTTCCTTTGCCATGCAGAAGCTTTTTATCTTGATGAAGTCCCAATAGTTCATTTTTGCTTTTGTTTCCCTTGCCTCTGGAGATATGTTGAGTAAGAAATTGCTGTGGCCAAGGTCAAAGAGGTTTTTGCCTGCTTTCTCCTCTAGGATTTTGATGGATAGGTCTTTCATCCATTTTGAGTTTATTTTTGTGTATGGGGTAAGAAAGTGGTCCAGGTTCAATCTTCTGTACGTTGCTGTCCAGTTTTCCCAACACCATTTGCTGAAGAGACTCTCATTTTTCCGTTGGATATTCTTTCCTGCTTTGTCAAAGATTAGTTGGCTATACATTTGTGGGTCCATTTCTGGGTTCTCTATTCTGTTCCATTTATCTAAATGTCTGTTTTTGTGCCAGGACCATACTGTCTTGATGACTCCAGCTGTGTAATATAGCTTGAAGTCCAGAATTGTGATGTCTCCAACTTCAGTTTTCTTTTTCAGGATTGCTTCAGCTATTCAGGGTCTTTTCTGGATCCACACAAATTTTAGGATTGTTTGTTCTAGCTCTGTGAAGAATGCTGGTTTTATTTTGATAGGGAATACATTGAATATGCAGTTGCTTTGGGTAGTATCAACATTTTAGCAATATTTGTTCTTCCAACCCACAAGCATGGAATATTTTTCCTTTTTTTTTTTTTCCTATGTCTTCTTCAATTTCTTTCATAAGCTTTCTATACTTTTCAGTGTATAGATATTTCACCTCTTTGGTTAAGTTTAGTCCTAGGTAACACAGCTCATTTTTAAAACAT
>NW_027528839.1:110915-140905 GCF_008692635.1 Crocuta crocuta | reverse complement strand
TGTGTGTGTGTGTGTGTGTGTGTGTGTGTGTGTGTATCACATCTTCTTTATCCATTCATCTGTCGATGAACATTTGGGCTCTTTCCATATGTCAAGTATTATCAATAGTACTGCTATAAACATTGGGGTGCATCTGCCCCTTCAAAACAGTATCCCTTGGATAAATACCTAGTAGTGCAATTGCTGGGTTATAGGGTAGTTCTATTTTTAATTTTTGAGGAACTTCCATACAGTTGTCCAGACTGGCTGCACCAGTTTGCATTCCCACCAGCAGTGCAAAAGTGTTCTTTCTCCACATCCTCACCAACATCTTTTGTTCCTTGGGTTGTTAATTTTAGCCATTCTGACTGGTGTGAGGTGGTATCTCATTGTGGCTTTGATTTGTATTTCCCTGATGATGAGTGATGTTGAGCACTTTTCATGTGTCTGTTAGCCATCTAAATGTCTTCTTTAGAAAAGTGTCTATTCATGTCTTTTGCCCATTCACTGGATTATTTGGTTTTGGGGTATTGAGTTTGATAAGTTCTTTATAGATTCTGGATATTAACCCTTTATGTGGTATGTCATTTGCAAATATCTTCTCCCATTCTGTTGGTGACCTTTTAATTTTACTGATTGTTTCCTTTGCCATGCAGAAGCTTTTTATCTTGATGAAGTCCCAATAGTTCATTTTTGCTTTTGTTTCCCTTGCCTCTGGAGATATGTTGAGTAAGAAATTGCTGTGGCCAAGGTCAAAGAGGTTTTTGCCTGCTTTCTCCTCTAGGATTTTGATGGATAGGTCTTTCATCCATTTTGAGTTTATTTTTGTGTATGGGGTAAGAAAGTGGTCCAGGTTCAATCTTCTGTACGTTGCTGTCCAGTTTTCCCAACACCATTTGCTGAAGAGACTCTCATTTTTCCGTTGGATATTCTTTCCTGCTTTGTCAAAGATTAGTTGGCTATACATTTGTGGGTCCATTTCTGGGTTCTCTATTCTGTTCCATTTATCTAAATGTCTGTTTTTGTGCCAGGACCATACTGTCTTGATGACTCCAGCTTTGTAATACAGCTTGAAGTCCAGAATTGTGATGTCTCCAACTTCAGTTTTCTTTTTCAGGATTGCTTCAGCTATTCAGGGTCTTTTCTGGATCCACACAAATTTTAGGATTGTTTGTTCTAGCTCTGTGAAGAATGCTGGTTTTATTTTGATAGGGAATACATTGAATATGCAGTTGCTTTGGGTAGTATCAACATTTTAGCAATATTTGTTCTTCCAACCCACAAGCATGGAATATTTTTCCTTTTTTTTTTTTTCCTATGTCTTCTTCAATTTCTTTCATAAGCTTTCTATACTTTTCAGTGTATAGATATTTCACCTCTTTGGTTAAGTTTAGTCCTAGGTAACACAGCTCATTTTTAAAACATCTCAGTATTAACTTCTACTTTCCTTATCCATTATAAATTAGTACCTTCATTAAAAATTTAGTGAGACTGCTTAAATTGGTAGGTCTTAAGCAATTTATCAATAAAAATTTGTTTGTATAATGTATTAATACTTTTCAAAGTATTTTCAAGTACATTATTTTATTTCTCTAAAATGTTATATTTGTTTCATCAGCTGTCAACAGATTGAAATGCTGTCTGTTCATTACAAACAGAGTGTTTTAAAGATTACAAATAATTTATAAAGAACTTGGAACTTACTGAAGATGGAATTACCTTAAGGTGCTAACTTTGGGTAGAAGCAAAACTATAGCCACCTAAGTGGTATAGTTTTCAGAGCCTGAAAATCCCCTACAGATTAAAAATAAGCAAACTAAAACCATCCCCTTACCAATAGAAAACTCCACTATTAGAGATTAATTTCTGCAAATAAGGTTTCTTAATTTTTTTTTGTTAAGATGCAAAGACCTTTGGGATATTAACACTTTAAACTGTATCAATTGCTTGTATCTGAGTGTAAGTGAACCTACTAAATGTTTTTGGAAAGGCTTCGGGGTAAAAGAGTATATGAAAATTCAGGGGCCTAGGAGAGATGAGCAAAAAGAGTAAAAATGAACATAGTTATGGCAGGTTGGGGCAAAAGGAAACAAATTTAATTTACGTAACTACTTCTGATATATTTTATTTTAGAGAAACTCTGAAATTCTACACAAATACTAAGTAAAATTATTGCATATTATTAATATACCTGAAATTATTCTTTTTAGAGAGAGAGAGGGTGAGAGAGCACACAATTTGAGGCGAGGGGCAGAGGGAGACAGGAGAATCTTAAGCAGTCTCCATATGCAGCACAGAACCCAATACAGGGCTCGATCCCATGACCCTGGGATCAAGCCTGTTGTTCAATGTAGAAACACTATTCTTTTATATATTGGGTCCTATTTTCTAATTTTTTAAGGTGAGAGGGTAAATCTGATTCCTGAGACTTTATCATGGCTAGCTGTGGAGGTAAGACTCTGCTAACCTTTTACTCTGATAATGATCAACATTGGAATCACGTTAGTTTTCACTGCTCATGAAAACATTGTCAGGGTCATTTTTGGGCATTGGCTTATGGCTCTGAGGTGATGAAAAAACCTTAACATTTATACATTCCAGAGGGAGTTTACCTCAAACAGTTTCTTTCACATCTTTCTCTCTTTTTGTAATATGTTTCTCACTTATAGAAACTACCAAAGAAATAGAATACTAGATGAGTGAGGCATTTGTTTTTCAAGTTAAAAACACCAATTTGCTAAAATCCTGATGGTGCCGTCAAGCTACTAGAGGGACATGAAATTCAGACATTTTTAGGTGACAGAAGGAGGCTGTCTGGCTACAAGGTGGATGAGTTAACAGGACTTGGGTTTGTAGTTGTCACATTTAGAGCTCAACCTTAAGTTAAAATCCACCTCCATTAGACTCTGCAGATAGTTCCCACTGACATGGCAATGTCACCATATTAGTGATTACCACTAATATGACCTCTTCTCAAGGAGAATCTTAAGAAGAATGTTGTCAGGACTGTTTATTGGTGCTTGCTTTTGCTTGCTTCATCAGCTCTTGGCAGTTGCCAAAAAACATCTCAATGTTGGTCTCAGAAGGAATAATGGCAAGGATAGTAAGGAAAGTGAAATTAGTCCATGAGGCCATCCTTACTGTAAGGATTATACATGTACCTAAAATAAGTGGTCTTGATTCAATTATTACAACTGGTGGGGGTTAAATGTTAGATGATGTGCAGTCTGAGAACCTCACAAGGACAGTTATTTAAAGGTGCGAACACATTACAGAAGTGTGAGTTCAGATCTATAATTTTTAAGTTAAAATTAAATTACCTTAACTAAATGCCTCTAACTAAATAACCAACAAACTGAAGAAGCAAATGGATAGCCCTTCAGACTTCATAAAAGCCAATTTGTATAGGCTATTGATACCTGTATATTTCTGTAGAATTGAGAGAGACTAGTGGAGCTGTGCTAACCTAATAAAGATTGATAAGCATCCTTTCCCTGCTGATGTGCTTTTGGCTGGATGATAATGTATTTGTGAAGTTGTGGTAAGTGTGACTATGCTAAGTACTGTGCAGTTTGGTGAAGTATCCGTTACATTTCCACTTTAGTTGGTGACAGTGATGGGATTACCACGCAATGATATCTATCAGAAGTCAGACAAGAATAGGGAGTTTGTCACTCCCAAAAGAATACCCAAAAGAACCTGTTACTTTGATGACACCATGGAGGTAGACCTGGTGGGGTTTGTGGTTCCTGTGGATCAAGTGGCTGCATTTGGACTGAGTCTTCATTTCTTCTCTTTACACCTCTAGCTTTATAATGAGCTTCATAAGAGTTATAATCTATAGGACATGTGTATATGTCTGTATCTGTGTGTCTGTGTCTACTATACTGTCCTTAGGTTAATTTCTCCAGGTTTTGTGTGTATGCATGTTGGGGAAAGGGTTGTATATTATCCATCAAGGCTTCTAATTTGACTGGGCTTAGGTATTTTTCAAAAGCAATATTCATAGTTTAAGTGTTTTTAATTTCATCATAACAGGCTGAGAAAAATCAGTATTTCGCAGCAAATAATGGAACACTTTTATTTGACTTTACTTTCAAAAGATTATCAATAACAATTTCAGGGGTACCTGGGTGGCTTAGTCAGTTGAGTGTCTGACTCTTGATTTTGGGGATTCTGGGATCAAAAGAGTAATTCCTGAGAGAAGTGAAGTCAACAAGGTCAGTACTTTCATGGCTCCAACTCATGGCCTCGAGAAAATGTCAATGTGGCAGCATAGGAAGGGAGGATCCATACAAACCTCAATGGTCTCACTAAAATGGAGGGACAGAATTCAGGGTTCAAGGAAGGCAAGATGTGGTAGGGTACCCTCCCAAAGGAAAGAAAAAAACCTCAAGGCAACCTGCTATACATGTATGTGACGTCCCTCATGACCTTGTAACTTGAGACCACTTATCAGACTGCATGTTTGTGTGTTACCATACATGGGAGACAAAGAAGTAAAAAAAAAAACAAAAACAAAAACATAAAAACTACACCATGTGGCATTCAAAGCTCAGTTCTTCAGGCACAAACCCAACTCAGTGGTGCTGGCAGGAATAAAGTTGCTTCCTGGAAAGAAAAGCCTTAGTGTCACAACTCTCTATGTGAGAATCCTGTCACAAAGGCAGGTAGTATTTATTTATTTTTAATGTTTATTTATTTATTTTAAGAGAAAGAGAGCCTGAGTGGGGAAGGGGTAGAGAGATAGAGAGAGGTATGAAGAGAAAGAGGGAGAGAATCCCAAGCAGGCTCCACGCTGAGCATGGAGCTGGACACGGAGCTTGATCTCAAGACCATGAGAGAGCATGACCTGAGGTGACATCAAGAGTTGGGACACTTAACAAACTGAGCCACCCAGGTGCCCCATCAGGTAAAATTTAGTGGAGCAATATTCTTCAAATATTAAAGAAAAAGGAGTTGACCAGAGATAAAGTTCCAGAGACTAGTGAATGCATGTGACGATGCTATTAAGGCTGGAAGAAAGAACCACCAGAAAGGAGTAGCAAGAGCAATGTCCAGGGTTCACAACAAGTTTAGAATAGTTGGTGTCCCAATAAGCCAGAGTGCATGCTTAGTAATACCTGGGACTTCAAGTAGGGTCAATAATAAGCTCAAATTTGCCCTTGACTAAAGGCTGCCTTGGAGCTATGCCAATAAATTTTAAAACCAAGCCTCAATGAGATCAAACTGATGTCCATGAACTTAATTGCATATCAGAATGAATCCCCAAAATTATTAAAACAAAATCCAGTACAACTTAAAATTCACAATATCTAGTATCCAATCAAAACTACTAGGTATGCAAAGAAGCAGGATAATATGAGCCATAATCTGGAATGATAGAAGTCATTCAGCAGGAATAGACACAAAAAATTGCAAATAGGATGGAATTTGAAGACAAGAATTTTTTTTTTTAACACCGGGTAAATTTTAACATATTTCATGATTTAATTAAGGTGTAATCACTTAGTGATCATTTTGGTACATTTTATGTCTTTATTCCTTTTTTTTAACTGAAGTATAGTGACACACAATGTTACTTTTCCTGTGCAGAGCAGTCTCCAGGACTAACCTCCCACTATTCACCTTCATTATTCTAGATCATTTGGCGGTTGCAGCATGTATACTTTCCTCAATCTGATAATCTCTTCATATCACTTGCATAGTTTTACCCTCTGCTATTACATTATCCCAGAATTATTTAAGGATGTGGCTATCCTCACCTATCAGACACTACAGCATCACCCCTTTAGTTTAGGGACTGTGTCTCATATATATCTTTGTATACCCTTCAATAACCTAAAGAAATAGCTTTCATATGAGTAGAGATAAGGCACTCAATAAACTGCTGAATAAGTGCTCCTTATGTATGTACATTTCTGAATACCCAACTTTAACAATCTCAATAGCATAGATACAAAATAACTGAAAGATTTACTTAAAAGGCTAGCAATAATTTAGACAAAAAAAATTTTAGACAACATCTCAAGATTATACCTATCTGGTAAATCAAAACAGACCTGAATTATATTTAAGTACATTGATGTTTATTCTGAATCCTGCATTAATACTTGGTCAAGGAAAAGCCTACACAGACCCAAATATGAATACTCGTAGACATGTATACAGAAGAGTGAAACATGAAAACAATACAATGATTAAGAGTCAGATATATCATGTACATGCCAAGAAAATGGGTTTTGATGAGGAATAAGAAGAACAGAATAAATGGATATTTAAAACAGAGGGGGGTGGGGTAGCTCCATCAGTTAAGCATCTGACTCTTGATTTCTCCTCAGGTCATGATCTTGCCTTAATGAGATCAAGCCCCATGTCAGGCTCTATACTGATAGCACACAGTCTGCTTAAGATTCTCCCTTTTCCTCTCCTTCTGACCCTCCCCTACTCATGCACTCTAAATAAATAAATAAAATTACAAAATGGAAATCACAGTTAACATGCCTCAGATTTGAGACCCTCCAAAGGGCAGAGGTTCAAATGGCTTTTGACATGCCTTAGAGAGATATGTGCTTCTAAGCCTGAATACTTGTAAAGTATTACATGACCCCAAATTTCTATATAATGGAACAATAAAAACTGAAGTTAAATGAAAGAGAGTTCCACCTATATATCTTGTACATATGCAGAGGTTTAAAAAAGGAGGGGGTCTCTTTAAATATTAGCCAAAGTAATCATAAAAGGAAGATAGTGGAAGGAACATAATGTTCAGGACACAAACTAGCAACTTCTCTGTTGTGTGACACACTGTAGGCATTTAAAATCTATTTAATGAACAAGTGAATGAATGAATGAATGAATGCAAAAACAAAAAGATAAAAATTTACCAAACAAATACACTTTGGTAAAAAAATGAAAAGAAATTCTACCCGGCTTGCAGGATATCGTTTTTTGTTTTTGTCTATTTTTTTAATGTTTATTTACTTTTGAGAGAGAGAGAGACAGAGAGACAGAGTATGGGTAGGAGACAGGCACAGAGAAGAAGACACAGAATCCAAAGGAGGCTCCAGGCTCTGAGCTATCAGTACAGAGCCCAACATGAGGCTCCAACTCACCAACTGTGAGATCATGACCTGAGCTTAGGTCAGATGCTTAACTGAATGAGCCACCCAGGCACCCCAGGATATTGTTAATATTAAACTAACACAATCACTTTAAATGTACTTAATGTGAATTTAGCTCACTTTGCAAAATAAATACCTTCAGTTAGTACAAAACCATCTTGTAAACCAGCAATGTAGTTCAATGATGGTCTACTCTATGCCATTCAAGCAAGAGAACCATCAATTTCTTAAATTTGTCTGCCATATAATTCAACAGATGAGATAACTCACTGTGCTCTGCTGGTCAAGTGACTACTGAAGTGAATGTTTCAGAGAGGAGCGTGTAGGCTGTGGCAGTAGGGAAGACTGAGCATGACCCACAGAGGAGGAGATTCTGAAAACATTCTTTCTGAACTACAGCTTTGACCTCATTCTGCTCCAGTGCTGGTTCCCTATTGCCTTCAGAATCACATTTGTTTTTACATGAGGTTAACTTGTTACAAAGAAAAGAAAATAAAAATTCAATCTTCTGGAAAAACAGACTATCTTATTCTAAACTCTCCATTCAAATTAAATTCATATATTTAAATATAAAACAAATAAGACATGTAGTTTTAAAATATTTTCAATGTTGTTATTCAGAAAAATACTTGAATGTATCTGTAATTTATGAAGCTAGAAAACAGATCCTGGTCACTGTACGTATGGCAGGACTCAAAGTCTAAGTAATCTGTAAAGTTCTTCAAAATAGCTCACCTGTGAGAAAGTGACATTTCTCTCTAAAATGAACTATTCCCGGAGTCTTGTGGTAGGAGGCAATACCCTTGGCTCAGTTCCACCTAGACTCGCAGTGCTATTCAGCTGCCAATGTGGAGGGGCCTCAGTGTGGAGCCCTCACTTGGACTGTGGTGATCTGTTCCTGCTGGTTCTCAGACCTGCTGCCTGCACTTTGTGTCTCCACCTCATCCCGTTAGTCATCTCGTGTCTCGGAAACAAGTTCTCTGACTTCTGTTACTAAACATCTTTATTAGAATGGTCACTTAAAGCAATTGCAAGTCCCCCTCCAAAAACTGAATAGTAATAATGCTCTAATAAATTATAAGTCATATGAAATTTTTGAAAAACAGGCATGTTACATTGTGCAGTAAATGTAATACAAAGGTGGCAAATCAAATTTTGATGAATTAGAAATATATTTGACATGCATGAAAGGAGGAAATACCAAGGAAATCTTTCACAAAAGAATACTTCTATAATTTGAACAATTAACTTTAATTTATCCATTTTGAAAGTTCTAATTTGTAATATCTTTCTTATACTAATGTCATTGAAATAGGAGTATGAAGCAATATAATAGCATTTAGAGAAGTATTTTAACATAAAAAAGGTCTCCAGACGACAAAACCATTTATCCTTAACCATGACCTACAGGCTGTACTTTTGTAAGTTCTTAACAGTAACTTTTAATGCAAAGAGTGATGGATTCTAGTGTTTTAAAAAATGACCCCTCTTTGAAGGAGGAATATCAAACTCCAAATGGATCATTTCTCTTTTTTCAATAATTTTTTAGTGTTTATTTATTTACTTTGAAAGTAAAGTGTCATTCATTAAAATTATGTATCTATCTATTAGGTTTTAAAACATTTTAAAAATTAGGAATAAGGGGCATCTGGGTGGCTCAGCTGGTTGAGTGACTCTTGACTTGGGCTCAGGTCATAACCTCTCATGGCTTGTGAGATGGAGCCCCATGCCGGCTCACACTAAAGCGCTGAGCCTTCTTGGGATTCTCTCTCCCTCTCTCTCTGCCCTTCCCTCTCACTCTTTCTCTCAAAATAAAAATAAATATTTTTAAAAGCTAGGAATAAAATAGCTCTTTACCAGGAAAAACAAATAGTAAATAGTATATCCCTAATTTAACAAAAGACACATTTTCATCACAACTAGGAGCAAAACATGGTTCTGGAATTCCTGAATAATGTAGTAAGACATTAAAGAGAAATAACAGATGTACCAATGGAAATGAGAAGAAAAAATGATCATTATTAGCAAATATCTTATAACTTTATAGACTTTAGCTCCGGTCATGATCTCACAGTTTGTGAGTTCAAGTCTTACATCAGGCTCCATGCACTGATAGTGTGGAGGTTGCTTGGATTCTCTCTCTCCCTCTCCCTCTGCCCCTCCCCAGCATGCATATGCATACTTTCTCTCTTTCTCTCAAAATAAATAAATAAACATTGGAAATATATATATATATATATGGAAAAACCCCTATTCAAACCACAAGAACAAAAAGAACTAAACATTAATACCCTAACTATAAATGCATGGATGCTATATGAAGATAATTGAGAATCTTACTAAGGAAAAAGAATATTTGAACAAATGAAAGGATTAGCATGATCCTTGGATTGGAAAAAATAATAAATATTTTAAAGATACCAATTATTCTCTAAGAATCTATAGGTTTAAAATAATTTTAGTGGTGATAGCTTTGTCTTCATAAATTATCCTAAATTTTGCCACATGAATAGAAAAGAGCCCCTAAATAAAAATAAGTAATGACAGAAGACTATAGACATGACAGAAGGATATTAAAGCAAATTACAAATCCACAAAAGTAAAACACTGTGTTATTGGCACAATAAAATAGAAAAGATCTTCAGAAATAGACTGCAGTAGTAATGTAACAGAAGATAAAGGAGACTGAAAAAAATAGTTCATTATACATGAAAATAAATCTCAGATAAAAAAAGAACTAAATGTTAAAAAAACTTTAAGTATGATAAGGAAGAAATTTTGCAAAAGTATTTACTTTTAGTTAAAGATATGTGTATAGATTTTACAACCGTGAAGAGTAAAACTTTGATAGGTCAAAAAATTTTATAACAGAATTTAAATCACCAGAAGAATAGGGACTTTGTCCTAGGTACTGCCATATCTCCAGAGCTTAGAATAGTGGCTGATGTACTGTAGATTTGTAATTCACTTTTATCAAATGATAGCATGTGAGTCCATTCCTTTGGATCAAACTTAGTACAGACTTTTTAACATTAAAAATTTGTTTAAAATATCTACAATTTCTACCCCCAAAAACAGCCATCTGGATTTTTATAGGGATCGCATCAAATGAGTAGGTCAGCTTGGGAGGGACTTCCACCTTAGCATTGCCATATCTTCCAATGAATGAACACAGGCCATTTGTCCAATTATCTAGATTGTCTATAGTCTCTTTCAACAACGTTCCATAGTTTTGAGAGTACAGATTTCACACTTCCTTTGTTAAATTTATTCCTAGGGGTATGTTATTTTTGATGTTTTTATAAATGAAATTATTTTCTTAATTTCATATTTTGATTGTGCATGGCAAGTTTATAGAAATACAATTGATTTTTGTACATCTATCTTGTATCCTGCAACCGTGCTGAACTCGTTTATTAGTTCTAATAGTTTTTTGGTGGATTTGTTAGGAATTGCTACATATTTTATCATATCTTCTATAAATAGAGATCATTCTACTCCTTTCTTTCCAATACGGATGGCTTTTTTTTTTTTTTCTCTTGCCCAACTGCCCTACCTAGAGCCTCCAGCACAATGTTGCACTGAAGTGGCAAGAGTAGACATCTTTGCCTTGTTCTTGATCTTAAAAGGAAAGCATGCATTCTTTCATCATTAAGTATGATGTTAGCTGTGGGCTTTAGTTTATGATATTTATCAGGTGTAGGAAATTCTCTTCTATTACCATTTTGTTGAGTGTTTTTATAATGATGGCATGTTGGATTTTTCAAATGTCTTTTCTGAATCTGTTGAGATGATATTGTGATTTCCTGTTTTTTTTAAATTTTTTTATATTTTTATTTATTTCTAGGAGAGAGAGAGACAGCGTGAGCAGGGGAGGGTCAGAGAGAGAGGGAGATACAGACTCCGAAACAGGCTCCAGGCTCTGAGCTGGCAGTCAGCACAGAGCCCGACGCGGGGCTCGAACCCACGAACCGCGAGATCATGACCTAAGCGAAAGTCGGACGCTTAACCGACTAAGCCACTCAGGCGCCCCTGTGATTTCCTGTTTTTATAATGATGGCATGTTGGACTTTTTCAAATGTCTTTTCTGAATCTGTTGAGATGATATTGTGATTTCCTGTTTTTAATTCTACTGATATGATAATTGCTTTTTGGATGATAAACCAATCTTGCATTAATAAGATAAAACAAGCTGATTCTAAGATTCATACAAAATTTCAAGGGACTCAGGATAGTCAAAACAATTTGAAAAAAACAAAATAGGACTCACACCTCAATTTTAAAACATACTACAAAGCAAGGGTAATTATGACAGTGCAATACTGGCACAAATATAGAAATATAGATCAGTTGAATTGAATTGAGAGTCCCAGGATAAACATATACTCATGGCCAACTGATTTTTGACCAAAAAAATGATACAAATGATGCTGGCACAAACTGGATATTCACATGCAAAAAATGAAGTTGAACCCTTTCCTCACACCATGTGGGATCAAAGACCCAAAATAAATGGATCAAAGACCTAAACGTTAGAGCAAAACTAAAATTCTTAGAAGAAAACATAAGGGTTAAACTTCATAACTTTGGTTTTTGTGATTTATGAGGTGTGGTTTTTATGAGTACTTTCAAAGAAATTGGGAAGAAAAGTAGGGAAAAAGAAATCGGGAAGAAATTAAAACCCTAATAAGAAATAGAGAAAAATAAAAATGCCAATTCATAAAAGAAATATAAGTACCAAATAAGCACACAAAAAATTTAATAACACCAGTTGCTAAGAAATATGAGTGAAAACAAAGCTCATTTGCCTACCAAATTATCATGGTATTAAAGGAGACGGTCAAGCATACCACATTTGATGTAGATATAGGCACACATATAATTGTATATATGAATACAGATATTAGATGGGTGTTGAATTGTTATTTAAAAAAAAATCCCAAACACACACACTTGCAGGAAGGATATAAACCAGAAACGTATTAGTAGTTAAGCTCTACTATAAAAGTATATAGAATTATATAAATACAAGTTATATGTGTAATTATATATATTACTTTCTTGGCATAAAAAGTAGCAGGTGTTTTAAAAGCCTATTTGCAAATAGAGTTTCCCTTTAATGTCATCAAAGGAATTAAAAGAACAAAGAAGAGAGCATTTGGAGAGAGATGCAGGCCACTACCCAGAGCAGAGAGCTCACAAAAACGTTTCTGTTGCTACAGTTCAACACCCAGGAATGGAGGCAACACGCACCACAGGACTGTCCTCACCCATCCGGCAAACATTCTTATTTATTACCTGCTTTGGAAGTAACAAGCTGCAGCACAAGAGGCCGTCTGGTTACAATGCCCGACCCTCGAGGGAGAAAGTCCCTAAAAAAAAAGGAAAGAAAGAAAGAAAAGAAATAATAGATTAAGGCATTTTACATAATTCTGATTACCTACAAATTTATAAGTCAAGTTCCACAGTAATTCTTTTAATTCCCAACCTGTCAGTGCATCACATGTCCAAAGAACACTAGACCCAGTTTATAAAAGAAGCATTTGATTTGAGAAGTAAAAAAAGGGAGGAGGGAAGGCCCCTTATATTGAATATTAATCCAGGTATATTATCATAATGACCTATTGGAATACATCACTCATTCATTTAATTGGAATTAATAAAAGTTTACATTAAATTACTTTGTATTTTCACTTCTCATTCATTTTCAGAGTCAGCATTTATAAAAACATGTGATACAGAACATCCTTTTGGTAATTAAAAAATTCAGTGAGGCATCTGGGTGGCTTAGTCAGGTAAGCATCTGACTCTTGATCTCAGCTCAGGTAATGACTTCATAGTTCATGAGATCGAGCCTCACTTTGGGCTCTGCCCTAACAGCTTGAGATTCTCTCTCTCTGCCCCACTCCCACTCACTCGCACCTGCACAGGCATGTGCACACTTTGTCTCTCTCTCAAATAAATTAATTAAAAAAAAAGAAGATCAATATTAGCACCATCAAACACTGATCATTATTAGAGGTAATAAAGGCATTTTAGATTATACCGACTAAATATCCTGAAATTTTTTCCAATAAAAGGTTACACATAAAATATAGGATTAAGTAGAGATAAATATTATGTATGCAGAGATTAACAGCAGAAAAAAACACTGAAGTTTGAATTTGTTTGTTCTCATTCCTGATGGGTGGGAGTTTATTTAAAATGGGAATTTTTTAACAAATAATAATTGTGTTTTAAATGCATGTTAATATACACTAGATCAATAAAAATGCAGCTAAGAAAGTATTTTATAGCTACACCTGCAATGCCACATAAATCAGTACTAATTGTACAATGTCAAATTCATTAATATACCTATCACACAGCTTTTTAAAAAATTTTTTAATGTTTCTTTTTGAGAGAGAGACAGAGTGTGGGTAGGGGAGGGGCGGAGAGAGAAGGAGACATAGAATCCAAAGCAGGCTCCAGGTTCTGAGCTGTCAACACAGAGCCTATCTTGGGGCTCGAACCGACGAACTAGGAGATCATGACCTGAGCTGAAGTCAGACACCCAACCGACTGAGCCATCCAGATACCCCACACAGCTTTTAAATGCATTTAGGGTTTTTTTTAATGTTTATTTTTGAGAGAGGGAGAGACAAAGAGGGTGCAGGGGAGGGGCAGAGAAAAAGGGAGACAGAATCTGAAACAGGCTCCAGCCTCTGAGCCGTGAGCACAGAGCCGCACACGGGGCTCAAACTCATGAACCTTGAGATCATGACCTAAGTCGAAGTCAGATGCACCAACTGAGCCACCCAGGCATTTAGAATGCCTCACAACTTTTGGTAGATTCATCATTTTAAAACCCACAAAATTCCATTCAAAATAATTTCTGACTCAATAGCAATGTTTCTCAAAAATGGTTCCAGGAGCAAACCATGAGAGACTTTTGAATGCTGACAAAAACTGAGGACTGATGGATGTGGGGGGAGGGGGGGATGGGCATGGAGGAGGATACTTGTGGGGATGAGCACTGAGTGTTATGTGGAAACTAATTTGACAATAAACTATTAAAAAAAAAAAAAAGAAATGAAGCAATAAAAAGAGGAAGAAGAAAAAAAAAAAAAAAATGGTTCCAGGACTATCAGATAGCATTATATCCACAGATGCCCAGGATTCATTCTAAACCTACAGATTCAGAATGCCCAGGGAAAGATTTACTCTTTTTTTTTTTTTAATGTTAATGGATTTCTTTTGAGAGACCGACAGCAAGCAGGGGAAAGGCAGAGAAACAGGGAGATAGAGGATCCCAGGCAGGCTCCACAGCTATCAGCTCAGAGCCCGACTCGGGCTCAAACCCATGAACCATGAGATTGTGACCTGAGCCAAAACCAAGAGTCCAATACTTAATCGAGTGAGCCACCGAGGTGCCCCTGCAGAATCTGTACTCTTAACAAACTCCAGGCGATCCTGATATTCACCATGGTTTAAGAACCACTGAGTTCAAGTCAGGATACATCACTCAACAATTCGGTGGGTGATAATGGCCTGGGTCATACATGAGTTTTGTAGAAAATCTGGGAACAGAGCTTCAACACAATGGGATTTCAATGAACAACATCTTATAAAAATGGTAAAATCCACTGAGAATGCTACAGAACCCAAGCCTTAGCTCTACTGACCCTTTAGAATAGAGAGTTGCAGAGATAAAATTAAAATTTCCCCTACTATAACTAATTTTTTTCAAGTGCTAGTGTAAAGAGGAAATGATACTGAACAGCCTCTTAATTAAACCTTTACTCCTTGATTCCAAGGACTAAGTTTCATTTGGAATGCCATATATGACTAAAATAAAAAATAGTGAAATTACAGACTTTTATTGGTGCCAAAAATGTCAATCTGAAATAAATAATAGTATTTATTCATCAAAAATTCACTGAGAAACTAAGAAGTGCTGGGGAGATGCTGTGGGCATCACCCTATACTAATTACACACCAGAAGTTTGAAATCTAATGGGAAGATAAAGACATGCACATAGAAGACCATTAAGGAAGGGAACAGATAAACTACATGAACATTCTGAACATTGGTTCAGAAAAGAGAGACCAATACTCTCTAAATACATATAACTAAATACTCTTTCAATATTCTCCAGGAACTATATTAGAATATTTGCTAGTTTTAATGGTTTCAATAATCACTTAAAATTAATCACTGTGTCTAAAACCAAAACCAAGGAAAAGAAGTTAACTTGAAAGTCAATAAGGATGAAGGGAAAACAAAACAAAACTCCAAAGCATGGAGTGGGAGGGAATCTGTTTGAGCTATTAGGACTTTGAAGGAGATTTTAGGATGTATAGATAGATGATGGCAGAAAGAAATAAATATTCATATCTTAAATGCTTGAGTAATGCCATTTAATGAATCAATAAAATATTTTATTAAAAATAAAAAGAGGTAAAGAAGAAGGGGAAAATGAAAATGGAAGAAAGAGGTTTAGTTACTTTATACCTTCGTGCTGAGATCTGTTTCAACCCATGTTTATGACCATATATTTATAATGTGGATTTAGTAACAATCCCTTTGAAACATTATTAAAGCAAAATATAATGTATCAAATATTTTAAATAACAAATAATAATTATGTGTTTGACTAAAGTGTAAGTCCACAGATACATCTAACAATTTTCTCTTCTTTTTTATTAAATAAACAGAACTTTGCATTAAAAGTAATAAATGGATTCAGGTATCCAACCCCCCTTCTTACTAACTCACACTTACTGACCCCCTTTAGTCCTACCTCCAATACATGTATTCTCACCAAAAATCAAGATTTGGTACCAAATCCTGCTATTTGGAAGTCTCTCCTGACCTCACAGGAGTATCTAAGTGCAACAAAGCACTAGAGAGAAATTTCACTATTCTGGAGAGTACATGACTAATCTGGCATCCTGAAGATCCATGGCATTCTGATGATCCAGCAGCATGAAGACCATACACCCAGCACACTGCTGCTGTGAGAGCCGAGGGGTGAGCACTCAAATGAAACCCAGAGAACCTTGCTTTGAGCCCCAGTTCTGACAATGAAAGGACAAAATTCTCTTTAAACTTTAACTTCTTTTGCTACTAAACTGAGACAACCCTGTGGATCAAAGGAAATGTACCACATGACAACTTTTTAAAAACCCACCCACTATAGAAAAAAGTAGTACTGTTACCATTACTGTTGCTATAATATAGTCACAGCATGTTTTTCCTGATGTTGCCGGATTCTCTCATCTCAAATAAAAAAATAAATAAAAAGCCTCTACACATAATATTTTAACATTCATGAATGGAATGTTAAAGATAAAGAGACCCAGACCCCACCTGAACTGCATCCTTGGTGTTGACCAGCTGCACTAGTTCAGAAATCTCAGTTCCTTATAGCTGCCTCCAGCAGGGAATCAAGACACTGATACAAATAATTATAAATAATTCATTAGTCATTGCATGCAACCATCCATTTGAATTTTATTATTTTCTACATAATAGGTGGTTGATTCTCCCGTGTGTTTTTCTTATGGGAAAATAACTTTGCTAAATGAATGCAGAAAAAAATGTGCTTTTAGTATTACTGAGGATTTAAACTATAATTTCTGCTTATGGTCATGTATATAAAAATATAAAATTTGCATGCCATTTTTCTCCAACGTGAACCTTCAAGGTAAAAAATAAATAAATAAAAAGAGTAATCTGAAGGGGTGCCCGGTGGCTCAGTCATTAAGCCTCCAACTTCGGCTCAGGTCATGATCTTGTTCATGAGTTCAAGCCCACATCAGGCTATCTGCTATCATCGCAGATCCTGCTTCAGATCCTATGTCTCCCTCGTCCTCTGCCCATCCCCTATTCTCTCTCTCTCTCTCAAAAAAGTAAATAAACATTTACAAAAAGAGAGTAATCTCAAGACTAAGCATCATTTAATTAACTTCACTCTATTGACTGTCATATTTATTGTTGGACTGTACAGATTTTAAGGCAGGAAGAGTGCTTCCCTCTCGATGCCTCGATGTAGTAGCTACAACTCAAATGCCTTCCTTCTCTCTCGACCCACCTCAATTAAGCATTAATCTGCACAGATTTAACAGCCGCTCTGTGGGCAATAAATTGATGCTTTTTCATGGTTTCCTGACTTCTGCACTAAAGTAGAGAACAATTCCCACTCTAAGATCTAAGAACCATCTTGATAATATTTCTTATTAGCTCTTCCAGAAACTTAGTTTACCAAGAAATACTTACAAGAAATACATACGAAATGACTGACCTTTGGAAGCCTATAAAAAGGAGAGCAGACTTGCTATATCAATCAAGCTAGAAGAAGTTTTCCCATTAGCAACAAAAAAGTAAATATAGAGAAGTTTTTCTTTAAGATAGATGTGAAATGATCATTAACCAGATGAACTGCTCAATAAATAAATGTTTAACATCTACCTAGACTGAAGACAAGAGGCATAACTTACACTCTACAAGAAGTTAATTCATATAGCTGATTCATTCAAAGATAAATAAGCTTAGTCTTAGAGAAGAATAGCATGCAAATGATACAACAAATATGACAGGTATATGGGTAAGCTCCACACAAGGTGAGATATTGACATAGATTAGGGAATAATCTATTCTGCCTAGAGGAAACGATTTCAGAGAGGCAGAAGGTAGGCAGCACTCCATAGCGGATGAGTATGTACAGACATGGAAGACCAAAGTAACACAGAATATCAAGGAACTGTAAATATTACAGAGAGGTCAGAATGAGGTAGAAAAGAGTCTGAAGAAGAAGTCAGGACAAGACCTCAGAGGCCTTCACTTGTATTTTTTTCTTCCTGTAAGGCACTAAAGAGTGTTAAGTGATCAGATTTGCATTTCAGAAAATTCCCTGGGGGACTATATAGACAATGTTGAAAAAAAGAAAGACAAAAGACAGGGAGACCAGTCACTAGTTTACCTGGGTCTCTGAGGATGAACATAATAAAGGTTAAGTTTAGAGCAGTAATGTTAGAGATGGAGAGAAGACAACAGAGAGAATGGACACTTGACAGGACATAATGATCATTTTGATGTAGAATGAAGTGAGATGGAGGAGTTAGGATAAATCTCACAGTTCTGGTTTGGTTAGCTGGTTGAATAGTGGTGCCATTAAGAAGAACAGGAAATACAGGAAGGTCCAGTTATAGCTGTTATTTATATAGTATTTATCATCTGCCAGGCACTATTCTTATTTGATCCTCAGGTAGGTGCTATTGTTATTCTCACTTCATAGATGAGGAAGCTGAAACACAGAAAGGTCATATAATTTTCTCAGGGCCATGAAACTACTAAATGACAGATCTAGGACTCAAACCTAGAGAATCTAACTCTAGTTTCTGTGCTAATGTGACCATTAGACTATGCTACATTGTAAAGGAATGGGAAAGAAGATAAAGGAATATATTTGTACATATTGATCCATAGATGTCTGGGGAATATCCAAATGGAGACAACTACCCAGTTAGACTGAGGAACTGGAGCTCAGGATAAATATCATATCTAGAGATAATAATCTGACAGAAATCCATGGGGCAAGTAGTTAAATCCAAGAGAATATGTAAATAGGAATAGAATGGAGAAGAGTGATGAATATGCACTAAGGAAAACACCAGCATTTAATGGACACTGAAAGAAAAAGAAGTGAGAGACTGAGAAGGGGTTTACAAAGAGGCAATCCAAATACTATAAAACAAAGGTACCCTTAAAGTCACACTAAACTCTCCACCTAGATGTCTCATACTCAAGCTCTACAACTCACTATCATCTACCCAACATGTTTTTCCTCCTTCATTCCCAACCATAATCCACATCATCAGTATCCATACATGTTAGCCAAATAAAGTACATGGAAAGTATCCATCCTCCATTTTCCTCTGTCTTCATGTCCACAATTGGTCACCAAGTCCTACTGATTCTACCTTCTTAATATCTCTTAAATGTAAAAAAAAGATCTTGTCTCTATTTCAATTACCACTGCAGGTACCACCTGCATATAAACAACTACAATAATCTCCCAAATAATTTCCCTACACCCAGTTTGAGCATACTCTAATCTAACCTCAACAATGACATGTCCCATCACATCATTTCCAACTCTAAATCATTCAATGATTCTCCATTGTCTTTAACATGAAATTCAAACCATTAACAAAACACATATAAAAAAACACACATAAAAAGTCCTGTCCTTTTGTGGAAGTCTTCATGTACATCTGCAGTCTAAGGCTCAGTGCCTTGGCACACTCCATATTTGCCTCCTAGGATGCCCGTCCCCCACTTCTCCTGCTAGCCAACTTCTACTTCATCTTCAGCATGCACCTCCATATCATCTTCCCTTAGAAGCCCTTCTCGATTTCCCACATGCATACCTCTATCTAAGCTCTTAACATACACATGTTACACTGCTCTATTTACATGTCTATTCCCTCATGCCTGTGTTCTTCCCAATGCCTCTTTTAGTGCCCAAGCATTAAATATTTCTCATACTTTCTACCTACCCTTTCAGGAAGATTTCCAATAGCCCCATATATTCATATCATGGAGGGAAAAGATTGTCCTATCTGATTCCCCAACCAGCAGATAGCTAAGTAGCATTTTACATGTACAGAAAGAACAGATAAGACTTTCTAGTTATAATTTGTTGAGGTCATTTAAGTTGACATTTTTATTATGAATATTTAAGATCCAACAGTACTGGGGCACCTGGGTGGCCTAGTTGGTTAAGTTTCTGACTTCAGCTCAGGTCATGAACTCATGGTTCATGAGTTTGAGCCCTGAGTCAGGCTCTGTGCTGACAGCTCGGAGCCTGGAGCCTGCTTCAGATCCTGTGTCTCCCTCTCTCTCTCTGCCTCTCCCCCACTCACTCTCTGTCTCTCAAAAGTGAATAAACATTAAAAAAATTTTTAATCATTCCTTAAAAATAGTAAAGCCTCTTCTTAAAAAATTATCTTCAAAGTACAATTTTATATGCTCCAAAATAATCCCTGAAGGATTACTATCTCATAGTCCTTTAAAATGATAACTCAATTAAACAGAGATGGAGGGAGGGAAAGGACAGATAAAGAAAGACAAACAGAAACAGACAGGTCCCTGCCAAATACTGCCCACCTCCTGCCGCAAGAAGCACTGAGGTCATATATTCCTCATGCTAAACACAAGGGTCCTGTCAAAATGGCTGTGTGCTTCCATACCTAAACCCGGAGCTTTGCCAACCATTACAATGCCACTTGAACTCTTGAAGGAAATTATTATGCCAAAATCTAGATTTAATTGGAAATTTTCCAATGAAGTTTTCTTTTTTTCCCTAAATTCTTAGCACAATATGAATATGAGCATTTACAGATTTATAAAAGATCACATGTTTCTGCTATTAATTACTATATAATTTGAGGTATTCAATAAATACCACCATCATTTTTTGAAAAACAGTTACAAATACATTTGCGGGAAACACTGTTTTTGTTTTTGTTTTTTTACTAGCATCCATGAAATTTCAATTCAAATTTGCCTTTCGTTCACAAAACTCAAAATTTCTAAGCAAAAGTTTTTCATTAAATCTAATTAATCTATAATTAATGGTTTCCACTGCAACTTCAAAATGCAAAATTTCTGAGTCCAAGATCTATAAACTGAATGAAGAAGCCCATTTTTAGTTCACAAATACCATGCGTTCTCTCTACCAGGAAACTCTCAAGAACTTAATGCCTTTGTATTTAATCCATTTTATTTGCTTATTCACAAAGCCAGCTTGCTCAAAAATTTCAAGCATCAGCCTGACTTATTTCACTAAGCATAACACCCTCAAGGTCCATCCATGTTGCTACACATGGCCAGATTTCATTGTTTCTCATTGCCATGTAGTATTCCATGGTATAGATAAACCACATCTTCTTGACCTTGAGGGTGTTATGCTTAAAGAAATAAGTCAGGCAGAGAAGGACAAATATCATATGTTTGCACGTATAGGAGGATTAGGAGGAACTTAACTGAGGACCATGGGGGAGAAGAAGGGGGGAAATGGTGGGGGAAAGGGAGAGAGGCAAACCATGAGAGACTCTTGAATGCTGAGAAACAAACTGAGGACTGATGGATGTGGGGGGGAAGGGGGGAGATGGGCGTGGAAGAGGGCACTTGTGGGGATGAGCACTGGGCGTTATATGGAAACCAACTTGACAATAAACTATTTGTAAGAAAAAATTTTAAAAAAAGGTCTCAATATTTCTTTAAAGGAAAAAAAAATTAAAACCATCAGGTTAATGAGTCCCAGCATGAAGGAGAGGCACATAGCTCTTGCTCTATCCCACATCATGTGGATGGATCTATTGCCACACAAATAGATGACAAAAGGGACAACCAAAGAGGCTGCTAGTTGCCGGCTCAATATCCATTTACACCTTACTTCTTATTAACAGAATCCCAATTTTATCGAGAATGGCAACGGGCCCAATTTTAATAGGTAAACAAATAAATCTATATTTCCCAGCCTCCCTTGCAAATGGGGTATCCACATAACGAAATCTAGTCAGTAAAATGTAATTAAAACTTAAGTTCCTTTAAAAAGTTCTGGTTTAGCTAATGTATAATTTTTGCCCTTCCCTCTTCTTTCTTCTCCTTGTCAATTATACATAATAGCATAGCTACAGAAACCATCTTAAGCCACAGTGCAACCCTGAAAATTGGAAGCTATAGACTAAGGATAGCAGAGCAAAAGAAGACTGTCTAATACAGTGATGGCATTATGAGTCACTAACCCAGCCTGGTACATATTGCCTAACAAAGAGAGTAAGAAAGAGAGAGAGAGAGAGACTACATTTTAGAATAGTGTTTCTCAACTTTCTTTTGTTCTCCCATGAGGAGACTTATTACATACTTTTCTCCATTAAATTAATACCACAGATACACTATATCAGTAAATGTTCTGTATGTACATATGTGCTTTATACATGAGTAAGATTACTTTTGTCCCCCAAGAATCCATTTTTGCCCCTTGGAAGCATTCTCACCCCCACTGAGAATATGTGCTACACACAGATCAAAGAGGAATAAGAGAACCCAGAACGCTAAAGATTCATCCTATCAGTCGTCTTTTCCTACAGGCTTTCTAGAGAGATATGTGTAGGAAAGAAAAGGTCAGACAACTTTTGCCTCAAACCCCTACACATTCTCCTTTGAATCCTGGAAACATGGGCTAGACTGTATGGAACCCTCATCTGGCCTAGTTCTGAGGCAGGCTTAAGGCCTAGTACTAAAAGGACTAAAAGGCCTCCTTTGCCCCTTTTCCATGAAGCCCATATATGCATCTCAGACCTTTGTATTGACACTACAGTGGGTAGGAAAGGCCCAGGTGCAGATGATCACACCTCATGAGAAGAAGCTAGGGCAAGAGAACACTTATCCAGTGACAAGGGGCAGGACTGGTGTAGGTAGCCACTTCAACCCTTCACCTAAGACTGGACTTGGAGAAATATGACCCAATTACTGTCCTTAGTCCTGACTGTTTATTAGCAGTTCCTTGCAGGGAGCTGGGAAAAAAAAAGTATGGATAAGAGTAGAAGGAAACTTCTATAGTCAATACTATGCTCACATGTTTTCACTCTTCCTAAGATGTTGGAAGAAAAATCATGTATTTAATTGGAAGCCAAAAGAGTCAGTTTCTCCACTAAAAAAGAATGGAAAGCCATAGCCACACAATTTATTTAAAAAGAATGAGGGGGCACCTGGGTGGTTCAGTCAGTTAAGTATCCAACTTCGCCCCAGGTCATGATCTCACAACTTGTGAATTTAAGCTCCACATCCAGCTCTGTGCTTACAGCTCAGAGCCTGGAGCCTGCTTCAGATCATGTGTCTCCCTCTTTCTCTGCCGTCCTCCACTCACTCAATCTCTTTCTCTCTCAAAAATGAATAGACATTTTTAAAAAAATTTTAAATATAAACTAAAAAGAATGGGAATCTGTTTTTCTAATGATCAAAGAGGGATTTAACTGTATCCTTGGATATAACTCTTCCTTCATACTCTAGAAGCTTCATCCACTATTTACCCATGCAAACCTTTTATTCCCAGAACATCAGGTTCCCAAGTAACTTCACGCTAATTTCAGGCCTCTTAGTTGAGTCTTCTACCACAGAAGCCCTTCCCCAAGACATTCCCTTTCTTTACCCATCTCACTTTAAGGACAGAAATCTCAGACCTTTATACTTTGACATTACAGTGTCTTCAAAGAAACATTTCTTGAAATGCTAATATATTTCAATGTTTCAACCTCTTTATTCCAAGGTACCATGAACCCCAGTCACATCCCCTCCCCTACACAATCTCTCTTAGGACAAAGACCTCATTTCTAAAAGGCCAGTGTTTGGCACAGCACTTGACACAAAGTCATCATTATAGGAATTATAACTGTGAATTTACTGGGAAGACAAATTTTAAGAATTAAAAAATAAATATGCAAACATTTATAATTAAAGATAGAGGTATAATGTATGTGATGTGTTTTTTTATTTTTTTACCTGAAAAAGGTTTGTTGGTTTTGTGGCTTTGAGGTTGTTGTTTCTTTGTTTGTTTGTTTTTGTCTATTAAGTTGATTTTTTTTCTCTGTGATCCTATACCATTGACTAAAAATTTTAAAGATCAAAGGAAAAATGAAGAAGAAAAAGCACTTAATATCTAATAGATGAAATATATAGATAGAGTCATATATATTTATAACATACATATTATAAATATTAAGTTGTTTCTTTTCTTAAAAGTTAAACTTGAAACTATATTCCCAATGAGAGTAATGGAATCTGAATCAGCACCTGGAATCAAACATACTATTTCTGTAGCAAACAACTGAATATTCACAGTAACAGAGATAAAAGCATACTATCAATAACCTCACATCAATCAGGTCAAGTTTGCCAGTAAGTGGGTTTAGGTCAATGTAAGTTTTGCCAAATGAGTTGCAAAATAATACTTAATTTTCAGATAATTTTGTTTTCTGAAATTGTAGACAAGAAGACTGAAGTACATACTAGCCACATGATAAGTGGTCAAAAATCTCAGCTGCCATCATCATCATCATCATCACCATTATCATGATTTTTAGAAGAAATAGTAGTAAATTATGCTGAAATCTATTTAATTAATTAATTACACAGATTTGTTTTAGAATGTAATATATCTCCATGGCTACAAGTAGTGATTATCTTTTGCTAGCCATAAGCATGTGACTTTAGGGTAAGCTAGATCCAGTTTTTCACAGTGTATCTAAAGTTTTGAGTGATAGGAAAAGGAACTATATCAAAATAAACACCTATAACTTTAACTTTTTCAACTGCTTTCTAGAAAGTCATCTGCTACCTAAAGGCTTCATTGTTCAAGAGTCCTCACTACTGTTCTACTGCCTTCCATGAGAAAGGTTAATACAAAACATGGAATGAAAGCTTAAATCAACAAAAGAATCAACGCATTCCAACCACAGTGTGCTCAATTCAAATACAGAATGAAATGAACCCCCTGGCATCTAGAGTATTCCACAAGCTTGTGGCAAGTGTTATTTCTAACCACTTAAAAGCACCAGTGAAAAGAGCTCAAATACTTAGAAAAGAAAAGATCTCCAATCCCATAAGGAGAGGCATTTATTAGCACTTAATGGCCCTCTTTCATTGCCTCTCCACTGACGCATCTCTAATGGTTCCAATTATAATTTCAAATAACAAAACCAATAATGGTAAAAGCCTATAGTTCAGTGTATGCATTGTGAAAAAAGGTCTTTAACAGCACAAAGCAGATATAAAAGTATATGACAACATAGAATCTGGGCAGGCATTATCACAATAAATAGAAAGGAGGTGGTATAAAATGAGCACTGGTCAAGAAATCAGTTTAAGTTCCAGCTGTGACCTCAACACGCCATTTAATCCATAAGACTCAGTTTCTACATCATTAAAATGCGAGGACTAAACTAATGCCTTCCAATGCCTCTGCCACTACCAAAATTCTATTACTCTCTGAATGCTATAAGTAAATTAAGATACATAGAATCTAATCTCACCACTGGCTTTCTAAGCAATCTAAGGCTTCTTGTTTTTACTTCTATAACTGGAAATGCTAGTACCCAGTATAGGTCCAGTGAATGCAAGGACTATGCATGGCACATAGCAGGTACTAAAATATTAGAGAGAAGAAGAAAAACGGAGGTAGGCAGGAAAGCAAGAAGGCACAAAAGCACAAAGCCAAGAAGGCAGGATGAAATTGGCTTAATAATTTAATATGGCTATAGCACTTCATGTAAGAGTGATGGGGTTTAGGGTGATGATGGGGGTTCAGAGCCAACACCCAAGAAAGAATTCTTGAAGACCTATTTGGTGCAAAAATGTGATTTTATTAAAGCATGGGAACAGGACCCATGGGCAGAAAGAGCTGCACTAGAGCTGTAAAGAGTGACTGATTTTATACCTTCAGACTGGAAGGGGATTAGGAATAGCATAAGTGCTTAAGGAATTTTGGAAGCAAGGTTTCCAGGACCTTGAGGGGCTAACTGTTGTTAGGAAGACGTCATTCATTACTGTTTAGTAAAACCTCAGTCATGAGACCCTTCAGATGTATATCAGGGGCCATATGCTTAGAGTATAACTGCCAACATATACTTGAGGGTTAAAGATAAAGGCTGTTGGCAAAGGAATTTTTATATGTTTAAGGAGACTAATAGGATCCTGGGGGGTGGAGGGGAGGATGGGGGAGGAATCAGGATAACATTAAGCCAAGATACCCTTTTGCCCCCAGCAAACTGTCATCATCAAGGCAGCTGAGCTCCTAGAGGAAGGTCACTCTACCTGTTTCAAGGACTTGTCAATGGGCTATAGGCAGTAAGGGAATTTAATTTGTCATTTGCCTTTCCTTCCCACATCACCATGGCAAGCACTTAAAGCCCCTTACATCTTGATGAAGGTGATATTAGAGCTCCAGGAAACGAAGTCTATAGGTTTCTGGAGGTTAGGCTATGAATAAGGTTGCCTTTTCCTTGCAGTTTACTAAGTTATCCATAAGTTGTCCTGCATGACTGTGATCTCTTTCAGTCAACCATCTGCTTTCTTTCCTTTTCCCGGTTCTTGGGAAGCCAGGAATGTCTGAGGAATATCATACATATCCCACCTTTGTGTGGGGAGTGAGGGTGCTTTTAGCTTATACTTTGCCCTCATTTTGCCCCAGAATCCCTCCTCAAGAGGACAGTGATGAAAGACAGCTTGGAATACGGGCTTCCTGCTTTTACGAAAGAACATATTATAAAATTTCATATTTAGAGAATATATTATATTAAATAATATTACAGAGATAGTATCTATTAACTGTTTTCTGACTTCAGAAATTACAATGCTAAAAAAACAAATGTGTGATAGATTATGCAGGCTTACATATTAATTATTGTGATACTTTAAGAACAATGGAGAAATCATAAATTATGTTTTCTATTGTTGAATATTTTTCCTTATTGTTAGTCTTTAATATTAATACAGGTAAAAAAAATAAACACCAATCAATTAAAAATGAAAATACTGATATTTGGGAGTGAGAGAGGAAAAGAGAAATCTTTGTATAAAAAGCAACATTTCTTTTTTTTAACTTTCTAATATTTTTTAAATATTTATCTTAAAGAAAGGGAGAGAGAGTGCAAGCTAGAGAGGGGCAGAGAGAGGGGGACAGAGGATCCAAAACACTGTCAGCACAGTGCGTGAATTGGGGTTTGAACCCCCGAACCACAAGATCATGACCTGAGCCAAAGTTAGATGCCCAACTGACTGAGCCACCAATACACTCTGAAAAGTAGGATTTCTAACACAAGAGTTCAAACATTAGCAATCAATATGAGCAAAATAGAAGCACTTCAAATTAATTACATATTTCTAAAACTAAATCTATATTACTTTCGTTAAGCTGAACATGAATACTGTAAATATTCACTAATAGCCATATGTCAATAGTCAAAAGTAGAGTGAAATTTCCAGTTGTCGTTGTCCACAGCTTATATTTTCGTGAAGTTAAACAAGATTCATATCTTATCTCCTGAGTCAATGAGATCTGAGATATAGTAGACCAATATTTTTTAAACTATGGGATGTGACCAATAAATAGGTCATGAAATCAGTTTTGTAGATCATGATTAACAGAGTTTTTATAACGGAAAGGAATAGAATTTCATAGAAAATATCTGAGCTTATCACATATGAAAATGCTAATTATTTCATAAAACTTCTGCTTCAGTTTTATAAACATGTATGGATCAAAATGTAAGTATTTCTTACCATGAGATGCAGTCAGTGTTTGAAAAACACTAGGTGAGTCTTCCCTATTCCATGTAAGACTATGTTTCTTTATACTATTTTAGATATATCCCAATTCTGTATTTCAATATGAAAAAAAAATGCTATCATTTAATATAGAAGCAGAGAATTTTAGAGTTTCATCAAGAGCTTGAAAATCCTAGATTACTGTATTTTAAGTCCCACTGGGGTGCAATTTTAAATAGTGGATTAGTATAGGGCTCAATGAAAAAATGAGATTTGAGCAATGACATGAAGGGATGAGTGAATTAGCAGATCCCTCAGAGATAAGTGCCTGGCATGCTAGAAAGAATGGACAAAGGGAAGAAATCAAAGATTAGGTTAGAGGGAGAAAGAGGGGCCATTGTAAGGACTCTGGCTTTTCTCTATGTGAAATGGTGAGCTACTGATCTGACTTACATTCAAGAGAGAACAGACTTCATCATAATACAGGCCACATAATGGCCATAATGACAAACCCACAGCTAATACCATACTCAACAGTAAAAAGCTGAAAGCTTTTCCCCTAAGATCAGGAACAAGAAAAGAATCCTTATTCTCCCTATTTTTGTTCAACACAGTATTGGAAGTCCTAGCCACAGCAATTAGGCAAGAAAAGAAAAACAGACATCCAAATTGGAAAGGAAAAAGTAAAACTGTCACTATTAGCAGATGACATGATACTATATATATATAAAATCCTATAAACATTGGGATACATGTCCTCCTTCAAAACAACTAAAGTGTATTATGCTAAGCAAAATTAGTCAGTCAGAGAAAGACAAATATCACATGACTTCACTTATATATGGGATTTAAACAGATGAGCGTAAGGGAAGGCAAGCAAAAATAATATAAAAACAGGGAGGGAGACAAAACATAAGAGACTCTTAAATATAGAGAACAAACTGAGGGTTGCTGGAGGGGTTGTGGGAAGGGGGATAGGCTAAATGGGCAAGGGGCATTAAAGAGGACACTTGTTGGGATGAACACTGGGTGTTATATGTAGGGGATGAATCACTCCTGAAATCATTATTACATTATATGCTAACTAACTTGGATGTAAATTAAAAATAAATAATTTAAATAATTTAAAAGAAATTTGTAAACCCTAAAGACTCTACCAAAAAACTTTTAGAACCATAAAATAAATTCAGCAAAATTGCATGATACAAAATTAACACAAAAATCTATTGTGTTTCTATAATAACAAAATATCACAAAAAGAAATCAAGAAAATCTCATTTACAATTGCATCAAAAAGAATAAAATACCTTGGAATAAATTTAAGAGGTGAAAAACTATAAAATATTGAAAACTATAAAACATTGATGAAAGAAATTAAAGAAGATGCAAATAAATGAAAAGGTATTATGTGTTTATGTATTGGAAGGATTAAAAAATGTCCATTCTACTCAAAGCAATCTGCAGACACAATGCAATCCTTCTCAATTTTCCAATGGCAAAAAACTAGAACTAGAACAAATAATTCTAAACTTTGTATGGAACCACAGAAGACCTTGAATAACCCAAAATGATATTGAGATAAAAGCAAAGCGGGTGGCATCACAATCTCAGATTTAAAACTATACTACAAAACTACTATAATCAAAACAGTATGGTATTGGCATAAAAACAGACACAAATATCAATGGAACAGAATAGAGAGATCATGAACAAACCTGCAAGTATATGGTCAATTAATTTAAAAACAGAAGTCAAGAATATGCAATGGGGTAAGGACAGTCTCTTCAATAAATGGTGTTCAGAAACCTGGACAGCTACATGCAATAGAATGAAACCAGACTTCTATCTTACACCATAGACAAAAATTAACTCAAAATACATTACAGACTTGAATGTAAGACCTGAAACCATAAAACTCCTAGAAGGAAATATAGGTAATACGCTCTAACACTGGACTTAGCAATGTTTTTCTTGGATCTGACTCTAAAGGCAAGAGCAGTGAAAGCAAAAACAAAAAACAGAAAACAGAAAACAAATGAGACAACATTAAACTAAAACCAACAAACCAACAAAATGACAAGGCAAACTACTGTATGGAGAATACAGTTGCAAATCATATATCCAATAAGGGTTTAATATTCAAATATACAGAATTCATACAGCTCTGTAATTAAAAAAAAAGAATCTGATGGCAAACAGACACATGAAAAGATGTTCAACATCACTATTCAACAGAGAAATGCAAATCAAAACCACAAAGAGATATCACCTTACACCTGTCAGAATATCAAACATCAAAAAGACAAGTAAAAACAAGTATTAGCAAGGATATAGAGAAAAGGGACCCCTTGTGCACTGTTGGTGGGAATGTAAATTGGTGCAGCCACTATAAAAAACAGTATGGAAGTTCTTTAAAAAATTAAAGTTAGAACTACCACATGATCCAGGAATTCTATTTCTGGGTATTTACCCAAAGAAAAGAAAAACACTAATTTAAAAAGATAAATGTACCTCTATGATCATTGCAGCATTATTTACAATAGCCAGGACATGGAGGCAACCAAGGTGCCCTC
>NW_027528839.1:74242-110666 GCF_008692635.1 Crocuta crocuta | reverse complement strand
AGGGGGGGGGGGGGGGGAGGTCTGTGTATGTGTGGGTGTGTGTACACATATGTGTGTGTATGATAAAATAATACTCAGCTATAAAAATGAAATCTTGCTGTTTGCAACAACATGTATGGACTTTCGGATTATTATCCTAAGTGAAATAAGTCAGAAAGAGTAAAGCAAATACCACATGATTTCACTTCCACTCTATGTGGAATCCAAAAAACAAAATAAACAAGACAAAATCCACATTTAATAGATACAGAGAACAGATTGGTGGTTGCCAGAGGGGAAGAATATGGGAGGTTAAAATGAGTGAATGAGATTAAGAATACAAACTTCCACTTAGAAAATAAACAAGTCATAGAGATATAATGTACAGCATGGGGAATACAGTCAATAATATTGAATTAACTTTGGTGATGAATGTAACTAGACTTATTGAAGCAATCATTTTTCCTTTTATAATAGTATAATAAAATTAAATAAAATGTAATTATTTTATTTGTAATTATTTGTAATAATTACATTTTATTTTAGAGAGACAGCCAATGAGTGTGGGAAAGGGGAAGAGAGAGAGAGAGAGAGAGAGAGAGAGAGATCTCAAGCAGGCTCCTTGCTCAGTGCAGAGCCTGACGTAGGGCTCAATCTCATGACTGCAAGATCATGACCGGAGCTAAAATCAAGAGTTGGACACTTAACAAGTGTTCAGGGCATCATACTTCAATGTATGTAACCAAAGGTTGAGTCACTATGTTGTGTACTTGAAACTAATATAATATTGTATGTCAATTATACTTCAAAAGGCAGTCTCTTGTTTCCAGGTCCTACCGGCAGCTGACAGCCACCAAGCCCTACGACAGCTACCAGAGGGCGTGGTGGATGGTTGCCCTGCTGCAGGTTTTCTACCAGGATCTGCACTCTTCTTTGCCCTGCTCTCTTCTTGGACAGGCTACTTCAAGAAAAAAGCCAAAGTACACATGCTGGAGAGTCCCAAATACCACTACAAATAGGGAAATAAAATAACCAAAGTCTCAATAAGAGAGACCAAGAGACACCATTAAAAGAATACTTCCTGAATGGACAGGCCCTGGACAGTGAACGAGCCTTCTTTAAGACAGCAACTCGCAGGTGCAGAGTGCATAAAAAGCTTTTAAAACTAACAAGAGACAGAAAGCTAACCAAAATGACGAAACAGAAGAACTTTCCTCTAAAGAAATTCCAGGAAGAAATTACAGTTAAAGAACTGCCTAAAAACAAATATAAGCAACATAACTGAACAAGAATTTAGAACAATAGTCATAAAATTAATCACTGGGCTTGAAAAAAAGGCATGGAAGACATCAGAGAAACTATTGCTAAAAAGACTATGGGGCTTAAAAATAGTTGTGATGAATTAAAAAATGCTCTAAATGAGATGCATAATAAAATGGAGGCATCCAATGCACTGATTGAAGAGGCAGAGAAGAGAATAGGTGAATTAAAAGACACAATTAGAGAAAAAGAGGAAGCCAAGAAAAAGAGAGATAAACTGATCCAGGAACACAAAGGAGAATTCAAGAGGTGAGCGATACAATCAAACGGAAGAATATCCATATCATGGGATATCCAGAAGAGGAAGAGAGAGGGAAAGGCGCTGAAGGAGTCCTTGACAAATTATAGCAGAGAACTTCTCCAATCAGGGGAAGGAGACAGGCATTGAAATCCAAGACACACAAAGAATCCCCCTCAGATGTAACTTGAATCGATCTTCTACACATCATATCATAGTGAAACTGGCAAAATATTAGAACAGAGAATTTTGAAAGCAGCTAGGGATAAAAGGGCCCTAACATACAAAAGGAAACCTATCAGAGTGGTTACAGACCTATCTACTGAAACTTGGCAGGCCAGAAACGAATGGCAGGAAATCTTCAATGTAATGAATAGAAAAAATATGCAGCCAAGAATCCTCTATCCAGCAAACCTGTCATTCAGAATAGAAGGGGAGATAAAAGTCTTCCCAAATGAACAAAAATTGTGAAAGAATTTGTCACCACTAAACCAGCCCTACAAGAAATCCTAAGGGGGATTATATGAGGGAAATGTTGCAAGGAACACAAGGTACCAGAGACACCACCACAAGCATGAATCCTACAAAGAACACAATGATTCTAAACCCATATTTTTCAATAATAACAATGTAAATGGACTAAATGCTCCAATCAAAAGACATAGGGTAGCAAAATGGTTTAAAAAAAATCTATCTATGTGTTATCTACAAGAGACTCATTTTAGACCTGAGGACACCTTCAGACTGAAAGTAAGGGGATGGAAAAATATCTATCATGCTACTGGAAGTCAAAAGAAAGGCTGGAGTAGCTATACTTATATCAGACAAACTGGACTTTAAAGTAAAGGCAGTAACAAGAGACAAAGAAGAGCATTATATAATAATTACAGGATCTATTCATCAGGAAGAGCTAACAATTATAAATGTCTACACACTAAATATGGGAGCACTTAAATACATAAAACAATCACAAACAGAAACAATTTTATGGATAAGAATGTGCTAATAACATGGGACTTAAATACTCCACTTACAGCAATGGATAGATCAACTAGACAGAAAATCAATAAAGAAACAATGGACTTAAATGACACATTGGACCGGATGGATTTGACAGATATATTTAGAACTCTACATCCTGAGGCCATGGAATTCACTTTCTTCTCAAGTGCGCATGGCACATTCTCCAAGATAGATCACATACTGGGACATAAAGCAGCCCTCAATAAATATAAAAGAATTGAGATCATACCACGCACACTTCCAGATTACAATGCTATGAAACTTGAAATCAACCACATGAAGAAGTCTGGAGGTTAAACTCCAGTTTAAACTTTAGTGGAGGTTAAAGAACACTCCACTAAAGAATGAATGGGCCAATCAGGCAATTAGAGAAGTAATTTAAAAATATATGGAAACATATGAAAATGAAAATACAACAATTCAAACTCTATGGGAAGTGGCAAAGGCAGTCCTAAGAAGAAAGTACATTGCACTCCAGGCCTATTTCAAGAAATTAGAAAAAGCACAAGTGCAAAGCCTAACAGCGCACCTAAAGGAACTAGAAAGAGAGCAACAAGAGCACCCCAAACCCAGTAGAAGAAGAGAAATAATAAAAATCAGAGCAGAAAAAAAAAATATAGAATCCAAAAAAACAGTTGAGCAGATGAATAAAACCGAGAGTTGTTTTTTTGAAAAAATAAACAAAATTGACAAACCTCTAGCCAGGCTTTACAGAAAGAAAAGAGATAGCACCCAAATATATAAATCATGAAAGAAAATGGATTTATTACCAACACCTCAGAAATACAGGCAATTATCAGGGAATACTATGAAAAATTATATGCCAACAAACTGAACAACTTAGAAGAAAAGATAAATTCCTAAACACACACTCACTACAAAAATTCACACAGGAAGAGATAGAAAATCTGAACAGACCCGTAACTAGTGAAGAAACTGAATCAGTTATCAAAAATCTCCCAACAACTAAGAGCCCTGGCCATGATGGCTTCCCTGGGGAATTCTACCAGACATATAAAATGGAATTAATACCCATTCTTCTCAAGCTATTCCAAAAAAAAGAAATTGAAGAAAAATTCCGGACTCATTCTATGAAGCCATCATCACTTTGATTCCCAAGCCAGACTGAGACCAAGCGAAAAAAGAGAACTATAGGTCAATATCCTTGATGAATACAGATGCAAAAATCCTCAAAAAGACACTTGGAAATCGAATTCAACAGCACATAAAAAGAATTATCCACCATGAACAAGTGGGATTCATTCCTGGGTTACAGGGCTGGTTCAATATTCACAAATCAATCAATGTGATACATCACATTAACAAAAGAAAAGGTAAAAACCATATGATCCTGTCGATAGATGCAGAAACAGCATTCAACAAGGTACAGCATCCCTCCTTAATAAAGACCGTCGAGAAAGTCGGGATAGAAGGAACTTACATCATAAAAACCATCTATGAGAAGCCCTCAGCTAACATCATCCTCAACGGGGAAAAACTGAGAGCTTTCCCCCTGAAATCAGGAACATGACAGGGATGTCCACTCTCACCACTGTTGTTTCACATAGTGCTGGAAATCCTAGCATCAACAATCAGACAAAAAAAGGAAATAAAAAGCATCAGAATTGGCCATGAAGAAGTCAACTTTCACTTTTTGCAGAGCACATGATACTCTACATGGAAAACTNATAAATATTGTTAAAGTGTCATTACTACCCAAAGCAATCTACACATTCAATGCAATTCCAATTAAAATTGCAACAGCATTCTTCTCAAAGCTAGAATAAATTATCCTAAAATTTGTATGGAACTACAAAAGACCTCGAATAGCTAAAGTAATATTGAAGTAGAAAACCAAAATGGGAGGCATCACCATCCCAGACTTTAGTCTCTACTACAAAGCTGTCATCATCAAGACAGTATGGTATTGGCACAGAAACAGACACATAGACCAATGGAATAGAATAAAGTGCTCAGAATTGGACCCACAAATATATGGCCAGCTAATCTTTGACAAATCAGGAAAGACAGCCTTTTTAACAGATAGATGGTGCTGGGAGAACTGGACAGCAACGTGCAAAAGAATGAAAGTATATCAGTTTCTTACCCCATACACAAAAATAAACTCAAAATGGATAAAGGACCTGAACGTGAGACAGGAAACCATCAAAACCCTAGAGGAGAAAGCAGGAAACAACCTCCTTGACTTCAACCACAGAAATTTCTTACTTGACACATCCCATAAGGCAAGGGAATCGAGAGCAAAAATGAATGATTGGGACGTCATCAAGATAAAAAGCTTCTGCAGGGCAAAGGAAACAATCCATAAAACTAATAGGCAACCGACGTAATGGGAAAAGATAGTTGCAAATGACATATCAGATAAGGGCTAGTATCCAAACTCTATAAGGAACTCACCAAACTTCACACCCGAAAAACAAATAATCCAATGAAGAAATGGGCAGAAGACATGAACAGACACTTCTCCAAAAAGGACATCCAGATGGCCAACAGACAAATGAAATGATGCTCAGCATCCCTCCTCATCAGGGAAATGCAAATCAAAACCACACTGAGATACCACCTCATGCCGGTCAGAGTGGCTAAGACGAACAAAAAGGAGACTATAAATGCTGGCGTGGATGTGGAGATATTGGCACCCTCCTACACTGTTGGTGGGAATGTAAACTGGTGCAGCTCCTCCTGAAAACAGTGTAGAGGTTCCTCAAAAAAATTAACAATAGAACTCTCCTATGACCCAGCAATAGCACTGCTAGGAATTTACCCAAGGGATACAGGAGTGCTGATGCATAGGGGCACATGTTCCCCAATGTTCATAGCAGCATTCTCAACAATAGCCAAACCATGGAAAGAGCCTAAGTGTCCTTCAACGGATGAATGGATCAAGAAGATATGGTTTATCTATACAATGGAATACTACATGGAAATGAGAAAGAATGAAATCTGGTCATATGTAGCAACATGGATGGAACTTGAGGGTGTTATGCTGAGCGAAATAAGTCAGGCAGAAAAGGACAGATACCATATGTTTGCACATATAGGTGCATTAGGAGGAACTTAATGGAGGGCCATGTGGGAGGAGAAGGGGAAATATAGTTGGGGAGAGGGAGGGAGGCAAACCACGAGAGACTCTTGAATGCTGAGAACAAACTGAGGGCTGATGAGGGTGGGGGAGAGAGGAAGGGAGGTGATGGGCATGGAGGAGGGCACTTGTTGGGATGAGCACTGGGTGGTATATGGAAACCAACTTGACAATCAACTATTTAAGAAAAAGAAAAAGGAGGGGTGCCTGGGTGACTCAGTCGGTTAAGCGTCCGACTTCGGCTCAGGTCAGATCTCATAGGTCGTGGGTTCGAGCCCCGCATCAGGCTCTGTGCTGACAGCTCAGAGCCTGGAGCCTGTTTCAGATTCTGTGTCTCCCTCTCTCTCTCTGCCCCTCCCCCACTCGTGCTCTGTCTCTCTCTGTCTCAAAAATAAATAAACTATAAAAAAAAAAAAAAGAAAAAGGAGAGGTATTTGACATGAATTTTGAATGGTGAGTAAGCATTTTCCAGGTGGTTAGACAAAGATGAGGACATTTCAAGATGGATGCATAAAGGCCAGAGAGATATGAAAGAGAAGCACATATACATGAATGTATACATGTATGTACACATTCATATATGCACATAAGCTGTGAACTCCTCCACTACACTCAAGATCAAGAAATGTCACATCTTTTTCTTTCTCAAATGCAAACCAGTTCAAGCTTAAGGCCAAGATTCATTCATGTCAGTAAGAAATCTAATATCAGACATGTTTAAGGTCTCTTTTTTCACCCCTTGATTTGTATTAGACCCCAAGGTGATGCAATGAAGAAAAATGTAGTCAAGGACTTTAGTCAATGGCCCATGGTGACCCCTGCAGGAGATGCTCATTGTCTACACCCTTGTGCCTTACTGACTTAGCTCCTTTGGTAGCATCTAGTGCGTACCCTCCATGCCACCCTCCCCAGCCTCTGTACCAAGTTAACCATGGGGACCTTCACAATGTATGTCAGAGTCATCTCAGTATTCAGTCCTCCCTAGTACCCAGATTACCTTCAGAACCTCCAAGGTACTGCTTCAACCAGGGTGCCAGCTTCAACTATCCATAAAAGTGGACTATCTCTGATTCCTGCCTCCCCCCCCGCCGAAAAATTATTTTTCCTCTGGGAGAAACCAGCCAGTCTTCTAAAGATAACCACATTTCTTTCCCAACCTCTTTCAATAATAATGGGGTTCAGTTATTTTCTCAAAGACTTTAGACATAGGATGGTCTTAAAAGCTTATATCATGGAATCTAAGACCATCAAGAATGTTTACCTTCCTTGGGAATAAGGAGGATTACATCCTTAGGAATGGAGTATAGTCTCCTATTCCCAAGAACAGAATGTATGCTTTTAATGATCCAGCACAAACATTAGTGTTATATTTTCCTATGTTGCTAGGCTAAATTCTTAATAAGTTGCCCTGTTACATATCTAGCTAATTTTATTTTTTAAACTTTTTTAATGTTCATTATTTTTTTGACGGGGGAGGGGCAGAGAAAGAGACACACACAGAATCCAAAGCAGGCTCCAGGCTCTGAGCTGTTAGCACAGAGCCCAGTGTGGTACTCAAATTCACAAATCATGAGATCATGACCTGAGCTGAAGTCTGACACAACAGACTGAGCCACCCAAACACACCTTTATCTAACTAATTTTAAGTCTTTTTCTCCAAAGAGATATCAGACACCTAGTATAATTGTCACTGTAGGCATGAATATTGTAGGATAGTTGATTATTATATAAGCCCATATTTTTGACAATAACAAACAAAACTGTCCCTTAAAGTATAGCTAGGTGCAACAGACAACAAAATTTATAGAATAGATGTAAGGATTTTCTTTTTAGCCCAGCATTAAAAGTATCACATTATCTCTAATTAAAAATTAAGTCTGTGTTTCTGATATATTTTAAACTTGGTCAATAAAATATTTTCCACAATTATTCTTCTGTCAAGCACCAATCTGTCACAATAAATGCAGGACCCACAAACCCAAGTCTAGTGGAGAAAGAATTCTGAGATTATTTTGCCCATAGTAGAACATTTAAAACATAGTACAGCATTTAAGAATTTCCAGCTATTACCTCTTTTTAAGCTCTCTTTTCTAACAGTATGCAACATGTCTACAAATGAAAATTTCAAGTTCCAAGGTCATTTAAAACCTCCAATGAAAAAGTCTCCTTCAATCAATTCCCACATCAACAAAATGCTGCAATTAAAAGACAATGGATATAAATAAGAGAGAGTTTGGCCCTGACACTAGTTCTAGGGCTTTAAACAAGTTACTGAACACCTTTTGCCTGTTCTCTCATTTGTGTTAAAAAAAAAAAAAAATAGCAATGGTATGGAGGCCTTCCTCCAACATAGTTGTGTCATGTTTTATTAAATAAGAGCACTTGGGAAAGCTCTCTAAAAATTGTAGCATGAAAAAAAATGCAAGGCGGTATTACTGTGAACATCCATCTTGGAGCATAAATTTGACAAAAACAGTTACCTCCAAAAATAAGAAAATTCAGAAAGACAGCACCAAATACAAAGGAAAAATCAATAATAAGATGACTTTTAAGTTAGAGTATTTGTTACTATCCATTCTGTGACCTCAAACTATATATATAAAAAAGACATTTCTTAAAAGTTAGTCACATTATACATCTTGTTTCTCTCAGTGAGAACTTCTCTTTATGGTATACCCCATTTTCACCTCAGTTCAACCCTTTAAGAAGTTTTCTTAACAAAACTATTTTAGAAAATTTTCACTTAAAATGCAAAAAAATACAAGCACTTTTTACCAATAAGAGTACTTTTACATGCTTTTTTATATACTTTATTATATCCCTGATAGACATCTGACAACCTGTCCCTGAACCAATTGTTGATAAAATAATGAGACTTATGTCTTTGATCAATTTTTTAAAAAGTAGTTTCTCATTCTTAACAAAGATTATCACTCCTGAACACATTTCTACAGAGTCAACAACATTCCAGGTCATTACTTTGATTTTAAGCCATTGTCCAGATTTCAGACTTTTACTTATAAGACAAAAACACTTCTCAAGTCAGGAATTTTGGATCTTAGAAGGCTTCAAGTTTTGTCCTTCCTGAATGTCAACAGGGCTACCACAATTCAATAATGAGCATTTTTATTTTCAATGTACCATAGTCTAATTTTGTTCCCTGGCAATTCTCAAAGTATAATTAAAATACTCATTTAAGTGGTAAAATAAATATAATGGGCCTTTCATATTTGATTTTTAATCATTTCTATTACAGATTACCATTTTAATTAAATATATTAAATGGAAAGAACGCTATATCTCAGAATAAAAAAGATGAATATTTGCTACTCCAAAGCTGATAAAATTAATGTAATCTTGAGAGTCAGAAGACAGTCTGGGATAGGTTGTTTTTTTAAAAAAATATTTTTAATGTTTATTTTGAGAGAGAACACGAGTGGGAAAGGGGCAGAGAGAGATGGAGAGAGAGAGAATTCCAAGAAGGCTCCACACTGTCAGCACAGAGACCTAGGTGAGGTTTGATCCCACAAACAGTGAGATCATGACCTAAGCCGATAATCAGGAGTTGATGCTTAACCAACTGAGTCACCCACACTCCCCGGGATACAGTTTTGTTAATATTAAAAAATTCTGACCATTTATTAACCTTCCTATGAAGGTTAATAAGCAATAAAGAAAATAAAGACTTGAAAGCAATAAAGACTTGAAATGTTTTTAAATGTGCTAAATGTAAACTTGAACTGACAATATGAAGCTTCCTTGTCATTCTCTTGATCTAGCACCAGGTTTTCTATACCAGCCACATGTCACAGCTCTATCTCTCAGCAATTTCTCCAAGAAGCACTAACTCTTGGGCATTCTACACACAAATAATAACAGAGTGAGAAAGGCCTCAGCTAACCCTTTAGTTGTCAAAATATTATACCTTATTTTTTATTTTATTTTATTTTGAGAGAGAGAGAGAGAGAGAGAGAGAGAGGATCTCAAGCAGGCTTCTCACTGTCAGCACAGAGCCAGACATGGGGCTTGATTTCACGAACTGTGAGATTATTACCTGAGCTGAAATCAAGAGTTGGACGCTTAACCAACTAAGCCACCCAGATGCCCTGTCAAAATTTTATTTTAATGGAAAACTATAAAATATAATTAATATTTTTCTTGTTGACATTCTTAACACACAGCATATCAAGTATTTAAACATCTCTCAATAAAGGCTTCATTTAACATCGATTATTATTCATTAGGCTAAAACATAGTGATGCCCACAGTGGATATTAAAGAGACCTCAAAAGCCTGCACAAACTGTAAGCTATTATTATTATTATTATTATTATTCCCTTAGGAGGCATTTACAATGTGCCTGTCTTCTCCTTTGCTATCACAGCCACTTTTCCCTGCCACCAGTGCACTTGCTCTTAACCACTCCTTGCTTCCCTTCTACTCCTACTTGGTAGTGGGTGTCAAGGTCAGATAAACCCAATGCAGGAAAGTTTCCTGGAACTGATGTGTTCTAGGCAACAGCCTGCATTGTTCACCTAAGGGTAACCCAGAGGGGCTTTGCTATATTACCCTGGCTACTCACAGCCTATTTAATTCACCTTTTGTCTCCCACAGATGTCTTTTTTCACAGTTATATGAAAAATCAAGAATGTAAAAAGCTTTCTACAACATAATACACCATATTGTTAAACTGTCAAATTATAAAATTGGGGACAAAAAGCATTTTTTGATTTCTGAGTTCTGGCCAGGTGAGGTGAAACAACAATAACGTCATATTTTACATGCACTGAACTCTATACATTTCAAAGCATTGACAATATACATACACTATGGCCTTCAGTTCTCCTGACAGTAAAGATGCTAAGTAATGGCTCTTAGTACTCACCTGCTACAAGTGAAGAAAGAGACAAGGAGGGGTTAAGGGACTTGTGCTGTCAAAGGAGTTCACTAGTGACACAGTTGGGGCTATAGCTTGATATTCGATATTCTGATACCCAGTCCTGAGCTTTTTCTAAAGAAAAAACTGCCTCCCAAAGAAGTTGTCTTACACATCAAGGTCTCTCTCTGGGGATCTGTACTACTTTTGAAGACTATGTCACTAATAGGTTAAGAGGAATATGTCAAGAACTGTTATTCTCTACTGAGGTTAATCAGTTTACATAAGGAAAAACAGTATTTGTTTAGATCATAGGTTAAACTAGAGAGAGGAAGTTGGGGTGAGAAGGAAAATTAAAAGGCACAGATCTTATATTTTGAGGGGCAAAATAGAAAAAAGTAAAGACTTAGAAACAGGACGACACTACAGGGGTGCCTGGGTGGCTCAGTCAGTTAAGCATCTGACTCTTGATCTCACCTTGGGTCTTGGATCTCAGGGTCATGAGTTCAAGGCCTGTATTGGGCTTCATGCTGGGCATGAAGCCTACTTAAAAAAAGAGACAGAGAGAAAGGGGGGCGCTTGGGTGCCTCAATCGATTGAGCATGCAACTTTGGCTCAGGTCATGATCTCACAGTTTGTGGGTTCGAGCCCCGCATTGGGGTCTGTGATGACTGCCTGGAGCCTGTTTGGAATTCTCTCTCCCTCTCTCTCTGTCCCTCCCTGGCTCACACTCTGTCTTTCTCAAAAATAAGGAAAGGAAAGGAAAGGAAAGGAAGAAAGAAAGAAGAAAGAAAGAAAGAAAGAAAGAAAGAAAGAAAGAAAGAAAGAAAGAAAGAAAGAAAGAAAGAAAGAAAGAAAGAAAGAAAGGAAGGAAGAAAGGAAGAAAGGAAGAAAGAAAGAAAGAAAGAGGATAACCCTACAAATGCACAGAGACATAGTTTAAAAGCCCCACTTAGAATACAGACTACACATTGGTATATACCCAAGTAACATCGCTCTGAGAGCTTTGAAAGTAAGATCTTTATATTTATGCATTTGTGCTCATGATCCCCTGCCTTCCTTCCTGCTCTGACACCTCCTTGAAACCATTCACATCCTCACAGACTCTCTCCCACCCTTTCAACCTCCTCTCTCAAGTGTTTCTTAGCAGAGTGTTCCAGTTCTCCATCCTTAGTAGGGGAAAATAAGCAAGGAAATGACCACCCTTATCCCTCCATTCCTTATTTCTCTCATCCCTTCCCACTCACTCTCACCCCTCCCTGCTTCCCTACAGCCAAGTTTCTTAAAAGAGGATTCTAAAATCATGCCTCCTTGACTTCTAACACATGCCTCCACTACTAAAATTTAGGTCAATCTCCTACTTTCCCCTTGAAGTTGCCCTTACCAAGATCACTGATGACCTTCTTATTTCTAAAAGGAAGGGTACTCCAAGAATTGCTCTTCCTTCTTCTTTCAGCAAACTTGATATTGCTGACCTCTCTATCTTTTCCTCTCCTGATACCTTCTCAGCTAACCTCCCTCCCTTCATCCCCTCCCACTTTTCCTCCCTTGCTCCCTTCTCAGAGTCTTCCCTTGTCGATTCTTTGGGTCTTTATCAGCCATCTTCTCACTCTACATGTTCATCTACTTCCTGCTTGTAGCTGCCACTCATGAATCTGCTGTCCTAATCTCTCTTCTGCTCCAGACTACTACTTGTTATAACAGTATATCACAAGCACCCCAAACTCATCAACAACTCCTCTTGTTGTTTGTTGTGGGTTTTTTTTCTCCTATAATAATGAATGGCACCACCAACCAAGTAAAAATCTGGAAGTTCTCCTTGATTTCCTCCTCAACCCCTTCTTGTCTACATCGAGCCCTTATAAAGTATGTATTGCCAATCTTCCTCCACTTGGCAATCTCTTCTTTTGCTATACCCTGAACTCTTTGTATTGCCCTAGAGATTCCATCTTCTTTCTTGCACCCTTGCCTTTGTGTATGCAGTTTCCTCTACCTGGAGTACCTTCCCCTTGCCCACACGTCCTCCAAGATTCAGCTCAGCTATCAGCTCCTACAAGACTTCTGTTACTCTTCCTAGCCTGAGCTATGATATCCCTACTCTGAACGCCATAATATTTGTAGAAATCTGTATTATAGAGCCAACTATGATATGTTTGTCTATTTTCCATCTTCCCAACCATACTGTCAACTCCTAGAAAATAGAAACCACATCTAATTCATCCCCATGTATCCAAATTTTAATATAATTCCTGGTACATCATAGGCCTTCAATTAATGTTCAATGAATTAATGAATAAAAAATCAAACCTGGGTATCTTCCATTGTCCACATTTTTGTGCTTCCTGTCATTTGTTATTACTACAAAAATCCTACCCATTTTTTATTGTCCCAAATATTTCATTTATGAAACCATCCCTGATTCCCACCCCTCTCTCTTTATTTCTCACTTCTTTTGTGGTGATTAACTGCAATGAAAAGTAGATAAAGAAAGAGGAACACTTGCTTTTTGATTCTGCTACTTTTCTGTTATAGGGGGCTTGAAGTAAAGGATAATCTAATTTATCCTGCTACTTTTCTGTTTTAGGAGGCTTGAAGTATAGGATTGTCTAATTTATCTTTTAGTTGCCTCAAAACTAGGGCTTTCCTGGGACGCCTGGGTGGCTCAGTCGATTAAGCGTCTGGCTCAGGTCGTGATCTTGTGGTTCATGGGTTTGAGCCCCATGTTGGGCTCTGTGCTGACAGCCAGCTCAGAGGCTGGATCCTGTTTTAGATTCTGTGTCTCCCTCTCTCTCTGACCCTCCCCTGCTCACGCTGTCTCTCTCTCTCTCTGTCTCTCTCTCTCTCAGAAATAAATAAAACATTTTTAAAAATTAAAAAAAAAAACTAGGGCTTTCCTTACTTTAGAGGAAGGCACATTCACATTTGAAAGAAACCAATGTGAAAGAAACCAAAAGCAACACACTAGCAAAACCCTCCTCTGCACTAAAACTCAGCAGCATCTCACAATAGAGCTTTCAAAAGGAGTTACAGATCCTGTGTGTAGCGCCGCTTACTAGCCGTCACATGGCAGCAGCGGGGACAGCACACCAGCACCCAATCCGAGACAAAGAACAGAGATGAAGCCCGCACTGTTCCTGCTGATGCTACTGAGGCCGCTGCTCTCTCAGCTGGGCTAGCAACAAATAGGCACAGGCCAGCCTGCAGCCCAGCTAGGCAAGCGAGCTGAGAAGCATCCCAGAGCCCTGGCTCCCAGCATTTGAGGGCACTGCTGCCCTACTTCATATTAGCTTCAAATACACTGCTCATTATTTCCTTCTCCTAAAAAGTGAATAGCACACACTCCTCTTCAATTGACAAAAGTTAAAATGAAATTGTGATTGGATATAATACACTAGTCCCTCCCTCATCCATGGGGAATGCATTCCAAGACTCCTAGTAAATGCCTGAAGCCATGGATAGTATGGGAGTCTATCATAGGTATCTATGTATAAGAAAAACAGTATATATAAAGTCTAATTTATAAATTAGGCACAATAAAAGATTAACAACAATAAGTAGTGACACAGTAGAAGAATTATAACATACTATAATAAAAGTTATGTGAATATGCTCTCTCTTTGTACTGTACTCACCCTTCTTCCTGTGATGATGTGAAATGATAAAATACCTACATGATGAGATGAAGAAGGTGAATGATGCAGATATTGTGACATAGCAGTAGGCTACTATTGACCTTCTGATGATTTGTCAGAAGGAGGATCATCTGCTTCAAGACCACAGTTGACTGCAGGTAATGAAAACCGCAAGAGCGAAACCATGGATAAGGAAGGGCTACTGTATAAATATCAAAAAGAGGGGACCTATCATACAATGAAATACTAGTAATCATTAAGAATAGTGTAACAGGGGTACCTGGGTGGCTCAGTCAGTTAAGCGTCCGACTTCAGCTCAGGTCATGATCTTACTGTTGTGAGTTTGAGCCCCATGTCAGGCTCTGTCCTGACAGCTCAGAACCTGGAGCCTGCTTTGGATTCTGTGTCGCCCTCTCTCTCTCTGGCCTTCCCCAGCTTGTGCTCTGTCTTTCTCTGTTTCTCAAAAATAAATAAATGTAAAACATTTTTTTAAAAAGAATGGTGTAACAGAATAATTAATAACATGAAAAAATCACTCTCTATTATTAACTGAAAAAATCAAACCAACAAACCTAAATGTACAATAATACATACATATATTACATTTTTAAATCACATAGCACAACAGTATGATACAATGTAACGTAAGATAAATCTATACCTATTAAAAGTGGTTGCCTTCTACCAGACTAGATCATGTGTGGTTTTTATCTTTTTATCATTTTGTGTTTTCTAAATATACTTTAATGAACAAATACATGTTTTAATAGGGAAAAACAGGTTTCTGAAAATGAAATGGTCATTTCTGGATTAATTTCTAAAAATCTCTAAACCTTCATAAATATATTCCATGTTTTATTTATATCCTAAAGACTTAAAATATTTTTTTTATCTCAGTCTTACTGGGCCTCACAAGTGATGGTACTAGATTTGTAAGATCACTAAGTCCATAAAATGTCATGGTATACTCAGTAAAATGCTTGCTTGGAAAACATGGTTCAAAATGAAAACAATAATAAGAAACGTACTAATTTTAAAATAATTTCTTATTCAGAAAAACAGTTGTAACAAAGTCAGAAAACCAAGGTTTCCTTCCACTACTGGCCAATTAGAACAAAGATCACCCATAAAATATAGAAAATGCCAGATTGTTAACATTAAAGAAAGTTCCTGTCAGATGTTACATTCTATATATCTCCACATTAATGAATCAGATGATTTGAAAAGATTCGGTTTTTATTCATTTAGCAGATATTTATTAAGCATTCACTATGGAATAGCATGTTCTAACTTAGGTTTTCAACTAAAGAAGCAATTCTCCACAGCATTTCCCTTACTTAGAATCAAAAGACTGACAAGAGATAGACATGATTATTCCCTACTGTCAAATCTCTGACATCTGTTCTATGCATTAAAGGTCTACTCTTAAAAAAATAAAAAGTAAAAAAATAAGTAATAATAAAGGACTACCTTTGACATCTGTAGAGTAGGATAATAGCTTAAGTTGTTTAAGAAAAAAACTCTTCAAATAAAGGACTGCGGAGAGGCTTATATTAATTAGAGAAAGGAACATAGTATGAAACTTAAACATTTGGAGGTGGTAAAACAAATTGTACTTTGTGAAAGTCTTGTTTGTTCTTTCTTGGTTCATTTTTAATGTGCAGACTTAACAAAATGAAAAGGTGGCAACTTTACATCCACTGCTGTGGTTTTTTTTTTTTTCTTTGTTTAAACTAATAAAATTCAGCAGTCTGGGAGCCACTGGTTTCAAGAGCATTTCAGCCACTGAGAAGGGGGCTAATCTACAGCCTGGAACTTTGTCACTAACACAATGTTGCACATACTGAAATGCTCAAAAAATATTTGTTCAGTGAATAAATGTAGTCCTGTTTCATAAAGAAGGTGTGGCTTGGGGATCACTCTAAGATGGTCCAAAAGAACTAAGAAGGTTAGAAAATGAATTAAGAAATGAGGCAATCCGTTAAGGTAGAATTAAGAGAGGTTGGTCTCAGAGAGTAAGATTTCACTACACTGCCTACTAGTTTTTAATTCATCATTAACACTGCCTAAAATCCTAACATTGGGTAGGATGTATTTAGATGAATATCTATTCTTCTTTGAAAATATAAATAATCTAGAGAGGATTAAGAAACATAACCTTTTAACATGACTGTTGAATCAGAAATATTATAGGAATNAATGTCTTCATGGTAACTTAAAACTTACTTAAGTTTTAGCTACTTCATGTACTTGCCTGTAAATAACACACTGGCTTACATTTCAAGTTATATTAGATTGAATCACCAAAAACTGATGGATTTTTAGTCAAAAAATGGTCAAATATTAAAGAATTAAAAATAATGTGGGGTATGTGACACTGTAGCAATAAATACATGACACTGTACGTTGTCAAAATCTATAAAACTTTACAGCACAAAAAGTGAACCTGAATGCATACAATTTTTTTAAATCATTAATGGTCCCAGAATGGAAGGCAGAATGCGACAAAACAGTCAAACTGTATTACAAATGTGTGAAACAATCTCAGCAAAAAGTGGAGAGGGAAAAGTGCTGACCTGAGTAACTGGAAATGAGTGAAATCTGAAAGACTAAAGGCAAAAAGGAATTATATATATAACACTGTCCTCCAGCTGATAAAGCTGGAACCTCCGAGGGATACAAGTTAACAATTCTGTTACTGCTATATATGTGCCCTGGATGAACAATTAAGTAATAAATGGATGGCAGGAGCCAGTCTCTTAATGTTGGAATGAGGAATTACAGATAAGCAAGACCAGTAGGCTAGAATTATCCATGTGATAATAGGTTAGAGGTGGAGATATCAATATGAACTCATGCTTAATTTAACATAAATATAGATGGTCATATACAGAAATATTTATACATATGTATATATACTCAGATTAGTACACACACACACACACACACACACACACACACATCCCTGCTCTGTCAGCTGAGAGTGCCTAGAAGTAACTACTTACCAGTGGCAATGAGTACACCGTCTGGATTTTGGTTTCTTTCTTTTTTTTTAAAATATTTTTATTTATTTTTGAGAGAGTATGAGCGGGGGAAGGGCAGAGAGAGAGACAGAGACACAGAATCTGAAGCAGGCTCCAGGCCCAGACCTGTCAGCACAGAGTCTGACACAGGACCCCAACCCATGAATTGCAAGATCATGACCTGAGCCAAAGTCTGACGCTTAATCAACTGAGCTACTCAGGAGCCCCTGGATTTTGGTTTCTAATACCATTCTCCATAAAAGGAACCAGGGCTCCTTAGAGAAACTGCTGATTCTGGAACTAGGGCAGGAAATATAAAAGATGATCCTGAAGCATCTTACAGTGACAGAAAGTAAGAAAGTGCTCAAAACATACACACACACACACACACACACACACACACAGTGATGGAAGTTTGTCAAAGGGATACAGGAGCCAACTGAAAGAACTCCTAAGAAACAGTATGAGCAATAAAATAAATAAAGTAGTGTTGGATTATAACCCAAAGTATAAAATAAATATTCACAAGGGGCACCTGGGTGGCTTAGTCAGTTGAGTGTCTGACTCTTAGTTTAGTTTTAACTCAGGTCATAATCTCACAGTTCAAGGATTTGAGTCCCACTTTGGCCCTGTGCTGACAACACGGAGGCTGCTTGAGATTCTCTCCCTCTGTCCTTCACTCTCTGCCCCTCTGAGGAGGGCTCTCTCCTCCCCTCCCCCACACCACCTTCCTGACTCCCTCCCTCCCCAGCATGCACTCTCTCTCTCAAAATAAACTTTTTAATAAATAAATAAATAAATAAATATCCATTAGTCCATTTTGATACAAATAAATTACCAAATAAATAAATAAATGGAGAAGAAGAACAAATCTGCCATGCGGAATTTCAAGTAATTTAGAAGGTAGATCAACAATCTACCTTCAGGGAAGAGGAGCAGAACTCCCACTCCTTGAGTATAGGTTGTGCATAGTAACTTCCTTCCAAAGAGCATGGTAAGAACAGGGACAAATCTGGCAAACAATACCTCAGGCAGACACTAAAAGTCAACATCAATAGTAATAAGCCATGTTGATCGTACATAGCTCTGATATGATGTGATGAAAATGGCAATTTCCTTCTCTGGTCTTTCACCCAAAAAACATATAACTCCATGATAAACATTAGACAAGTTTCAATTAAGAGAGATTCCACCAAATACCTGATCAGTACTGCTCAAAACTACCAATATCACCAAAAACAAGAGACATCTGATAAGCTGCCACAGTCAGAAAGAGCCTAAACAGATATGACTAAATAAAGCATGCTATCCTGGACAGGATACTGGAATAGAAAAAGGCCATGAGGTAAAAGCCAAGGAAATATAAATAAAATATGAACTTTAATAAATAGATATGTATGCATATTAGTTTGTTAATTGTAACAAATGCACCATTATCATGTAAGATTTTAATAATAGATGAAATTGGGTATGGGGTATATGGGAGCCCTCTATACTATCTTTGTCATTTTTCTATAAATCTAAAATTGTCCTAAAATGAAAAGATATTTAAAAGTAATCTGGGAAGAGCTGAGATATCTACTGCATATGATGATTATCCAATTTATACTTCCAGCCCTATCCCTAATACTATATTTTAGCATCAACCACCTCCAGCTTTCTAAATGGGAAACTCTTAGATCTTATGTTTTGGTGACTGCAGCCTGTTCACTTTACTATTCTTCCTCTCTTGGGTAAACTGTTGGCCATCCCAGCAGTTTGCACGCAAACCACAGAAAGTCGATTATATGTAAAGTCTTTAGAAACCAATGTATTTCTGGGGCGCCTGGATGGCTCAGTCTGTTAAGCATCCGACTTCGGCCCAGGTCATGATCTCACGGTTTGTGGGTTCGAGCCCCGTGTTGGGCTCTGTGCTGACAGCTAGCTCAGAGCCTGGAGCCTGTTTCGGATTCTGTGTCTCCTCTCTCTGACCCTCCCCTGCTCGCTCGCTCTCTCTCTCAGAAATAAATTAAAAATTAAAAAAAAGAAACCAATGTATTCTTAAGAACCAGATTTTTCAACAACCCACGTGGAGTGACTTTCAGAAACTATCTCCATCGTTATTTCAGAATGCATGACTGTTTATTTTTTGCTTTTGTGATTAGTGTCTAATAATCAAGACCCAAAAGGATTTATACACACCCAAGCGATTTATACATCTCCCAAATTGGGAGTTAGCACTATGCTAGCATGAACTATGTCACCTCTATAAATCTCAAACTTCTTTTGTAGAAATGGTGCCAAAATAAAGGACCAAGTTAATGATTTCTTTTCTCATTGGAAGTTGCTTATAAGTTAATTCAAGTGACACCTAAAACTTCTTATGAATTCTTTTTAATTCAAAGAGTCAAGAAGTAGCTGGTAGCTCTTGTTCTAACTTTAAATATGTTATGTTAAATGCATATTTTAAAGCCAGTTTTACTACAGGAAAGTCACCAAGTCCATTTGAAATAAATTTGATTATGTTTTATCTCTAGGAAAGCATCTGTTAGGTTTCTAGGAAAATGAATTAACTAGTCATTTGTTTCTACTTGGCCAGAAATGCTATTTCTATATAAATTCATAGAATAAGTACTTCCATACAAGGCTGAAAGTAGCTTTAAAAAGCCAAATCTTAAAATAAAACTGGAAAACAGATTCACTATGAACATTATTTTTAGCATCCCTCTTACAGTACAATATCAAACTAAGCTTTAAATATGACCTCACAAAAGGGGTGACTGCCAGGCTCTATTCTTCTCTTTTCAGGTGAGCTATAAAGAATTTGAACATAAAATGTAAATGAGATGCACAACAAAATAAATAGTTCATTTTAAGGCACTACATATCATATCAACTTTGGAAGAGAAGTTTGATAAGGGATCCCCAGGATTTATAAGGTGCCCTTAATGGTCAATGTCCTCTCTTCCTCTGGTCCTGTAACTGATAGATCCCCACAATAAGAACAGATATCTGGAGAACTGTATCTATGATCATCATTTGATTCATTGATCTTATTGCAAATAACTAGAGACAGTTTGAAGACTAGAGGCTGATAAACATGTTTCTTATATCTTCATTCTTAGCATTCAATATCACTAGAAACTGTGACTGGTAAATCCTAATCAGAGGAACACAAAACAAGCCTTAATCTTAGATCAGGATGGACTACAACACATCTAGACACCCACACAAGCACAGCAGCTGCACTTAATATATTAAATAGTAATGCTATTAAGAAAGACACTTAAATTCAAATGTTTCACCTGGTGAATGTTCAGTCAGTCTCTGCAATGTATTTCAAATTTCCAGTAGGGTTTTATTGGCAAAACTAAAAGGCAACTAATGGGAGAAGATATTTGCAAATGACATATTAGATAAAGGGTTAGTATCCAAAATCTATAAAGAACTTATCAAACTCAACACCCAAAAAAACAAATAATCCAGTGAACAAATGGGCAGAAGACATGAATAGATACTTCTCCAAGAAGACATCCAGATGGCCAACCAACACATGAAAAGAAATGCTCAACATCACTCATAATCAGGGAAATACAAATTAAAACCACAATGAGATACCACCTCACACCAGTCAGGATGGCTAAAATAAACAATTCAGGCAAACAACAGAGGTTGGCGAGGATGTGGAGAAAGAGGATCTCTTCTGCACTGCTGGTGGGAATGCAAACTGGTGCAGCCACTCGAAAACATTATGGAGGTTCCTCAAAAAATTAATAATAGGGGCGCCTGGGTGGCTTAGTTGGTTAAGCGTCCGACTTTCGCTTAGGTCATGATCTCGCGGTTCGTGGGTTCGAGCCCCGCGTCGGGCTCTGTGCTGACTGCCAGCTCAGAGCCTGGAGCCTGTTTCAGTCTGTGACTCCCTCTCTCTCTGACCCTCCCCTGCTCACGCTGTCTCTCTCTCTCTCTCTCCTAGAAATAAATAAAAACATTAAAAATTTTTAAAAAATAATAATAATAGAACTACCCTACGACCCAGCAATTGCATACTAGGTTTTTATCCAAGGGATACAGATGTGCTGTTTTGAAGGGGCACATGCACCCCACCCCAATGTTTATAGCAGTGCTATCGACAATAGCCAAAGTATGGAAAGAGCCCAAATGTCCGTTGACAGATGAATAGATAAAGAAGATGTGGTATATGTATACAATGGAGTATTACTTGGCAATCAAAAAGAATGAAATCTTGCCATTTGCAAGTACATGGATGGATCTAGAGGGTATCATGCTAAGTGAAATTAGCCAGTTAGAGAAAGACAAATATCATATGACTTAACTCATATGTGGAATTTGATATATAAAACAGATGAACATAAGGGAAGGGAAGCAAAAATAATATAAAAGCAAGGAAGGGGACAAAACATAAGAGACTCTTAAATACAGAGAACAAGCTGAGGGTTGCTGGAGGGGTTGGGGGAAGGGGATGGGCTAATTGGGTAAGGAGCATCAAGGAGGACACTTGTTGGGATGAGCACTGGGTGTTATACATAGGGGATGGATCACTGGAATCCACTCCTGAAATTATTATTGCACCATATGATAACTAACTTGGATGTAAATAAATAAATGAGTAAATAAATAAATAAATAAATCGGGGTTTTTTTGTTTGTTTGTTTTGGGGGGATTTCTTTTTGTGTTTTGTTTGAGACAGAATGAAAGAGAAAGGAGCAAGGGGTTGAGAGACAGAGAATCCCAAAAGGGGCAGAGAGAAAGAGAAGCGGGACTCGTGTTTCTTATCTGAAGTGGGGTCCCTGCTCACCTGATGCAGGGTGAGATCATGACCTGAGCAGAAGTCAGATGCTTAATGACTGAGCTACCCAGGAACCCCAATAAAGAAGAAGAAGGAGGCTTTTCATCTTCCCTAATTAATGACCTTATCCTCTTCTTGAAGGAGCTTTAATTTTAAAAAAACAAACATGAGTCCTTTCTCCTTTCTTAACTGGTTTTTATTGGTTTGTTTATTTACCCTGGCCTTTTAGATGAGGGAACATAATGCAAGCTGAGGGCAAAGTACAGGCTAAGGGCACTCCCCCCACAGAATATGTGTAATATTATTCTGACACTCCTGGCTACCCAAGAACAAAGGAAAGAGGGTTAAGTGCTTGCCCTGGTGATGTGGGAAACTACGGCAAATAAAAAATTAAATTCCTTTACTGCCTGACGCCCATTGACAAGCCCCTGAAACCTGCAGACTGACCTCCCTCTAGGAGCTAAGCTGACTTGATGATAATAACACTTTGCTAGGGGCAAAAGAGAATCTTGGCTTAACATTATACTAACCTCCCAGGAACCTCTAAATCTACTTTAACACATAAAAATTGCTTTGGAGCAGCACTTGGGTGGCTCAGTCAGTTGAGCATCCGACTTTGGCTCCTGTCATCATCTTGAGCCCTGGTTTGGGCTCTGTGCTGACAGCTCAGAGCCTGGAGCTGCTTCAGATATTGTGTCTCCCTCTCTCTGCTCCTCCCCTGCTGCTGTTCACTCTCTTTCTCTTTCTCTCTCTCTCTCTCAAAAACTAAATAAAAGATTTTAAAAAAATTATAATTCCTTTGGAAACTTCCTTTATCTCAAGGAATATATGCTTGAGATATATGCTGGCAATCACACTCCAGACTTATGGCATTTTCCTAACTTAGCCCCTCAAGGTTCTGGAAACCTTGCTTCCAAAATACCTTAGAGACTTCCTCTGCCCCTAACCCCCTCCCAAACTGAGGATATACAATCAGTTACCTGCCACAACCTCAATGCAGCTCTTCCTGCCCAGGGATCCTGTCCCATGCTTTAATAAAAATCATTTTTTTACACCAAAGACATCTTCAGGAATTCTTTCTTGGCCATCAGCTCAGGACCACCCCACCATCATCCCAAAACTTCATCATTTTCATAACTTCAGCTAATTCTCAGTTTTAGCCTCCCCAAAACCATCCTATCTAAACTGTCATATGAATTCTTTCCAGTCATATTCAGGAAGTAACTAGCATAGTGACTGTTCTGATTTTGAAATATATTGTTAGATACATATTTTTTTTTAATGTTTTATTTATTTCTAGGAGAGAGAGAGAGAGACAGCGTGAACAGGGGAGGGTCAGAGAGAGAGGGAGTCACAGACTGAAACAGGCCCCAGGCTCTGAGCTGGCAGTCAGCACAGAGCCCGACGCAGGGCTCGAACCCACGAACCGCGAGATCATGACCTAAGCGAAAGTCGGACGCTTAACCGACTAAGCCACCCAGGCGCCCCAAATATGTTAGATACATATTTTAAAGTCAATTTTACTATAAGAAAGTCACCAACTCCATTTTAAACTGATGCTACTCTTGCATTTTTTCTTAGTTACATGTTCCTTCCTTGATATTTTGTATATTTTCTGTGACTTTTGTTTTTTGTTGTTTTCCTTAAGTAGGCTTCCCACCTAGCACAAAGCCCAAAGCCGAGCTTGTTCTCAGGACCCTGAGATCAAGACCTGAGTTGAGATCAGGAGTCAAACGCTTAACCAACAAGCTACCCAGGTACCCCATATTTTCTGTGATCTTTGTGCTCAGAAAGTTATCTAAATCACTAACTTTGTTATATAAACCACCTTGTTCAGAAACATTTCTCTCCTGTTTAGATCATCTCATGAGTGAATCATCAGAACTTCATTTTTTATTATCAACCATCTTCACAGGTCACAGTTCCTTTAAATATATTTTTCTTTAAACTTCTTAAAATCTACTTTTTAAAAAGGATAAGCAGTACCACCTTGCCTTGACATTATAAACTCTAATAAGGTCATCTTTCCCAGAATTCCTTTTAAGGTCATATCACTGATACATTCTTTATTAGTCATTAAAACATATACAGCACTGTAATTCTCTCCACTGTCTTCTCTCTTCAGAGAGATGACATCATTGGCAAGATAGAAGAATGTATCAGAAGCTCTGGCTTTATGCTAACTCATATCTGTACAGGATTGCTTTCAAAATATTTTCAAGTGTATTATCACATTTGATCCTCACAATAAACTGTTTGGAAAGACAGGAGTTATCACTTGAAGACTGAAAACAGTTAAATTATTTACTTAAGGTCACAAGGCCAAACAAATGGAAATTGACACCTATAGGGGATCCTTCCCATAATAATGCCTTCCTCTTATTTTAGCAGAATCAGACTTCCAGCCAATAATAGGATGGTAGAAGTTCCAGGTACCTATTATCTCTTGCATCTATGCCAGTTTTAAAATGTATATCAAGAACTCTTAATTGTTTCTAAATAGCTACAGAGTTCGTTCTCTGGGGAAGTGATGCTATTTCCCTATCCACCAAGAATATCCCAGCTCCACTATCTTTTCACTGTATAACCCTGGGAACTGGCTTCAAACTCAACTGCAAATATAACATTACTGTATTTTTTCACATTTCACAAGCAAACTTTTTTCCTAATCATAAAGAAAAACAAAAATTCCTCTACATCTTATCATATAATGATATAACCAGCCAATTTCTAACTATAGAAAATATAATAAGAAAAAAGATGAATAAGAAGAAAAAGAACTAGAAGATAACCAAGAATTTCTTGACCATATGAATATTAAAATAGAAGACAGATCACAGAGAGCATAATGGAAACATAGCCCTTTTTGACCTCTAAAAATTAATCAGATTGTAAATATTGGTTTTATATATATCCTAAAGGTTCCATTTGTATCCATTGGAAAAAAAGAAAATGGGGAAAAAAGCTATATAACAGATGCCATCTTAAAATAACTTAACAATTTAGTTATAATAAATTAACAAAGAATGAATAAATCTCAAATCTTTTCTAATATTGACAGGACACATACACATATATGTATATATATGGAGGTTACATGAATGTTTTTACAAATTAATGAATTAATGTCAAAACACGGTAGAAATTTTGTGAAAGAATCTACCTATTTAACCTATTTAACCAAGGAAATGAAACACCACAAAATAAATACAAGATTTACGTTTTTTATGGATCCCACAATTCATTGGGAAAACATCCATAAAGAATGAAATGATTGTGGGTGCCTGGATGGCTCAGGTAAGCATCCAACTTCAGCTCAAGTCATGATCTCACCACTCATGGATTCAAGCCCACATCTGGCTCTGTGCTGACAGCTCGGAACCTGGAGCCTATTTTGATTCTCTCTCTTTCTCTCTCTACCTGCCCTTCCGCCATTCATACTCTGTTTTTCTCTTTCTCAAAAATAAATAAATGTTAAAAAAAAGAATGTAATGATTGGTACAACATAGGGAATATAGTCTATGGAACAGTAAGAGCATTGCATGGTGACAGATGGTAGCTGATAAGATCAAAGGCAAGAGAAATGTAGATAAAACTGAATTTTCTTACAACTTGCAGCACTTTGAAATGCACTTGAGACACACAGAGTGATATACCTCAAGGAGCTCACAACTTCCATAAAGTTAATGCTTTGCAAGAGGCAAAAAGCAACCTTAGCTTGACAATAGTCAGACCTCCAGGGTCCTGTAAATCCTCTTTAATATATCAAAATCCTTTTGGAAACTTATCTCTGCCCCTCCCAACTTAAAGGTATATAATCAATTGTTCCTCACAATCCCAGGGCAACTTTCTGCCCATGGTCCTGGTTACTTAAATAAAAACACCTTTTTGCACTGAAGCCAAGAGTTCTTTCTTGACAATTTACTCCCAGTCCCACATTACATCAGTAGCTACACTTGTGGTGGGCATAGCATAACATAGGGTTGTTGAATCACTATGTTCTCTACCTGAAACTAACGTAACATTGTGTTTCAACTACATTAAGAGGAAGAGGGGGAGAAAAAGATTTTGCTACTGTGATACACCCTGACAATAATAAAAGAACTTTTAAAAAGGCTAAGAATTGGCTTCTAAGTTTATGCATCCATGAAAATTATAGAAAACCTTTTAAATATTACATGTAAACAAATTTTTAAGAGATTGTGCCTCCAGAAAATATACCTCACATAAACAAAGGAACATTCTCTGTATTTAGAAGTAATGGTCACTAGTTCAGGAATATTATGGTCCTTGGTTCTGATTACAGTGTGTGCTTGGATAAGAGACCTTTCACCCAAATATCCTTATTTTTTAAATGAGATATAAGATTAGATGATTTCTAAAGTCCTAATATCTCTAGAATCCTGTGACTCTAGGAATAACAGCTTAAGTCTATTAGCCTGAATGTAATCAATTTTAGATCTCCAGCAGGAAATAGGAAGTTTGTTGTCCACAACAATTGGGTTTTCTCTCACAGCAATAACATCTCCAGTAATTCAATTACCTGATAAATCTACCTTCTCCTGCTCTTGATGATAATATGTTATTATCCAATCATATCGCATTTAAAATATAATTCTACTATAACCAATGAAAAATAACTTTCTAGTAAGAAGATGCATAATGTGTCTTTCAAACACTGAACCAGAAAAGATGATAACTGTGTGCCGACTTGCAAAAACAATTCAGCTTTAAGAGAGCTATGGGAATCTAAAGAAATGTTTATAGTGTAAACAGTAATCAAATGCCTTATAAATGAAATTACTAGACACATGTTCATTGCTAATGACTTCTTAACTTAATCCTTAGATTATGACTAAAATTTTTTATGCTTGCCCTTTCTTATTTCAAATTCAAGCCATAGCCAGAGCAAAATTAAGGACTCCCATAACGTCCCCAAATTCCTAAAAGCATAATGTGAATAACAAAGGCAAAGGTAAAATTTTCCAGGTAAGAAGGTACTGACCAATGGGATTCTTTAAAAAAGGTGAGGGGTGGGGGGAGTAGCTGAAGGGAGGAGACAAAAGAAAGCATCATTAAAATTCATTTTATTCACAGAAACACCAGCCCCACCCTGGTTTTTTCTTATACAAGCATACCTCCTTTTACTGCACTTCACTTTGTTAGATATTGTATCTTTGCAGATATTATATCTTTTCAATACTGAAGGTTTGTGGCAACCCTGTGTCAAGGAAGTCTGTCAGGGCCATTTTTCCAATAGCATTTGCTTACTTCATGTCTCTGTGTCACATTTTGCTTACTCTCAAAATATTTCAAATGTTTTCATTGTTACTATATTTTTTACAGTGATCTGTGATTGGTGATCTTTGATGTTACTATTGTAAGTGTTTGGGGGCACCATGAACTACACTCATAAAAGACAGCAAACTTAATCCACAAATGTCATATGCATTCCGATTGCTCCATTGACCTGTCACTCTCCCTCTCCTCTGGCCTCCCTAAGATAAAACAATACTGTAATTGGGCCAACTAATAACCCAACAATGGTCTCTCAGTGTTGAAGTCAAAGAAAGAGTTGCACATTGCTCACTTTAAATCAAAAGCTAGAAATGATTATCTCAGTGAGGAAGGCATGCCCAAAGCTGAGACAGGCCAAAAGCTAGGCCTCTTGCCCCAGGCAACCAAGTTGTGAATGCCCGAAAAAGTTCTTGAAGTAAATTAAAAGTGTTACTCCAGGGGTACCTGGGTGGCTCAGTAGGTTGGGCATCCAACTCTTGATTTTGTCAGGTCATGATCTCTTGGTTTGCAAGATCAAGCCCTGCCTCAGGCTCCATGCTGGCAACTTGGAGCCTGTTTAGGATTCTCTCTCCCTTCCTCTTCTCCTCCCCCGAGCGCATGCAGGGTCGCTCTCACTCTCTCTCAAAATAAATAAATAAACTTGAAAAAAAAAAAGTACCTTAAAAAGAAGTGCTACTCCAGTGAACATATAAATGATAAGAAAGTGAAGCAGCTTTATTGCTGATAGGAACAAGGTTTTATGGGTCTGGATAGAAGACCAAACCAGCCATAACATTCTCTTAAGCCAAATCCTAATCCAGAGCCAGGTCCTAACTCTCTTCAAGTCTATGAAGTCCCGGAGAGGTGAGAAAGCTGTACAAGAAGAGTGTGAAGCCAGCAGAGGTTGGTTCATAAGGATTTAGGAAAGAAGCCATCTCAATAACATACACATGCAAGGTGAAGCAGCAAGTGCTGACATAGAAGCTGCAGCAAGTTCTCTAGCAGATCGACCTAAGATAATGAATGAAGGTGGTTACACTAAACAACAGATTTTCAGTGTAAATGAAACAGTTTTCTGCAATATCCCATGTAGGACTTTCATAGTTAGAGAAGAGACATCAATACTTGGCTTCAAAGCTTCAAAGGGCACATGAACTCTCTTTTTAGGGGCTAATATGGCTGGTGACTTTAAGTTGAAGACAATGCTCATTTACTATTCCAAAAATTCTAGGACCCTTAAGAATCATTCTAAATCTACTTGTTTATGCTGTAGAAGTGGAATAACAAAGCCTATATAAGAGCACATCCATTGATAACATGGTTTACTAACTATTTTAAGCCCACAATTGAGACCTACTGGTCAAAAGAAAAGGTTCCTTTCAAAATATTACTGCTCATTGACAGTATACCTAAACACCCAAGAGCTCTGATGGAGATATAAGACAAGATTAATTCTTTCACACCTCCTATCACAATATCTATTCTGCAGCCCATAAATCAAGGAGTCATTATAACTTTCAAGTAAGTCTTCTTATCTAAGAAATACATTTCATAAGGCGAGAGTTGCCATAGATGTATCTGGGCAAAGTCAACTGAAACCCTTCTGGAAAGGACTCATCACCTAGATGCCATTAAGAACATTCGTGATTCATAGGAAAGGTCAAAATATCAACATGAATAGGAGTTTGAAGGAGTCAATTCCAACCCTTGTGGATGACTTTGAGGGATTGAAGACTTGAAAACTTCAGTGGAGGAAGTGGATGTGGTAGAAATAGAAAGAGAACCAGAATAAGAAGTGGAGCCTGAGAATGGGACTGAATTGCTGGAATCTCAGGATCAATCTTTAACTAACGAGGAGTGGCTTCTCATGGATGAGCAAAGTGGGTTTTTGAGACAGAATCTACTCCTGGTGAATATGCTGTGAAGGTTGTTGAAATGACAACAAAGGATTTAGAACAATACCTAAACTTAGTTGAGAGGATTGACTCCAATTATGAAAGAAGTTCTACTGTGGTGAAATGCTATGGAACAGCATCACATGTTACAAACTGTCATGAAAGTAAGACCCAATCAATGCAGCAAACTTCACTATTACCTTATTCTAAGGAATTGTCACTGTCACTTCCACCTTCACCAACCACTACCCTGATCCGTCAGCAGCTATCAACATCAAGACAAGACCCTCTACCAGCAAAAAGATAACTTGCTGAAAGCTTAGACAATGGTGAGCATTTTTTACCAATAAATTTTTAATTAAAGTATGTACATTTTTCAGACATAATTCTATTTCACAGTTAATAGACTACAAGATAGTGTAAACACAACTTTTATATGCACTAGAAAACCAGAAAATCCATTTGGCTCACATTATTGTGATATTCACTTTACTGCAATGGTCTGGAACCAAAACTGCAATAACTCAGAGGTATGGCTCTATCTGCTTTGCCCTCGAACTCTCCATCTCTTAAAACTATTTTTTGGGGCGCCTGGGTGGCTTAGTCGGTTAAGCGTCCGACTTTCGCTTAGGTCATGATCTCGCGGTTCGTGGGTTCGAGCCCCGCGTCGGGCTCTGTGCTGACTGCTGGCTCAGAGCCTGGAGCCTGTTTCAGTCTGTGACTCCCTCTCTCTCTGACCCTCCCCTGCTTACACTGTCTCTCTCTCTCTCTCTCTCCTAGAAATAAAATAAAAAACATTAAAAAAAATTAAAAAAAAAACTATTTTAAATAATGCTGTACTTCACCCATTAAATTTATAAATGTTAAAGTCCCAAATAAGTTGGTACGCACTATTTTTTTCTTTCAAAGATTTTATTTTTAAGCAATCTTTACACCCAACATGGGGTTTGAACTCACAATCCCAAGATCAAGAGTTGCATGTTCCACCAACTGAAACAGGTTTCAGGTTTCAGTTTCAGCCAGTTGTCCTAATATTCACCTTATTACTCTCTGGGAGGCTCTATAGACTAATCACTTAGACTAAAAATAAAATACTCTGCCGTTTATAGAGAAAAAGTAGCTTAACAACTTGACATGTTTTCTAAAGGACAGATTACAACCTCAAAATTTTACCATATATTAACATGAACCCAACATTTTAGCTCATAATGTCACAAAAGAAGCACCAAATTCTAAATGAGCCCTAAAACATAGTAAGTTAAATAGCTATTTAACAGTTTTTTATTTCATTATATTCCTGAAGCCATTTGATTTAATCAAAGCTCCCAGAATTCAGGCTAAGATCAGTCCAGCCTGCACTCCCCTAGAAGAGCCCCACTACTGCCATCAGCCTTTTAATATCCCCGGTTAGGCTACCTCTCAATCTCTGCAGTCCAAGGCAAAGGGACCCCTAGCCTGAGGCCCATCTATGTCTCATCCTACCCTCAGGTCTGTGCCACACCCTCAGGAACCTCCAAAACAGTGTAACAGGCACCACAACCCAAGTCCAAGGTCCTTCTACTCTCTAACCCTCACTGTGCAAATGCTACCCTCCTTGGCCATCTCTTGGGCCTAGGAGATACATATTGGTGCAGTCTCCCTTTAGGAGAAAAAGCAAAGAGGTTCTTAATACAGGTTCTTAAAGCAACTTATGGCCATCTAAGTAGAGACGTTTAGAGTCCATTTTACTTGGAACAAGATTTAGAGGAAGGTAGAACATAATCTCTAGGTGGGATGTGTCTGGCCCACTGGCACATCCTTGACCCCTCCAACTCCTAGTCAGCCAGCAGCAGTCTCCTGAAGTTCAGCATACCAGAGCACTGCCTTAATGCTGTACCTGTAGTCTAAAGATTAATCAGTTTGGGGGCATGCTAACGGAGTCAGATAACTAATGGAGTCAGACAACCGTACAGCTCAGTTGAACATTTCCCAAGCACCTACCTTATGCCAAAGACATGGTATGAGCTAGGGTAGAGAAATGGGTATGATGTAATCCTGACATCAAGGAAACTGTGCTGGATTGACTAGAGTAACGGCTCCATTTGTTCACACATCCTCTATCCATGCCCTTTGATAGTGCTCTCCCACACTACCCTGGGGCTGACCATATGACTTGTTCTAGACAATGAGACAGTAGCAATTTTATCAGAAGCAGAAACTTGAAAAGTTCCTGCACATTAAGGTTTGCTGTCTTGATGCTCTTGGGAACCCTGTGGCCATCATGTCAACAAGTTCTAGCAGCCTGTTGAAGAATGAGAGCCCACAAGAGAATAACTGAGGTGTCCCAATCATCAATCAGGCAGCCTCTTCTTACCCAGCTGCAGTCCATATAAGTGAGTCCCAGCAAAAATCAGCTGAGCCCTGCTGAGCCCATACCAAACTGCTGATTCCACAAAATCATTAGCGACATAAATGGCTGTTGTTCTAAGACGCTAAGTTTTGATGTGGTTTGTCGCAGTGCAAAGTCTGATATAAAACTCCAAGGCTTATCAGGAAGCCAGACTTGTATGCAAGAGAACACAGTCTAGTATAAGGGCTGCAATAATGCACCTAAGGACAAGATACATGGATAATTCAGAGGTGTGGGTGATTAACTAGACTGGGTCCCATGTGGAGAGCTGCAAGGCACTGTCAGGAAAAGAATCATAGAAGAAAATGATGCATATTCTTTTCCTTTGCTCTGAGGAAAGTAACCACTGCAGGAGGTGACAGACTTAACCAACCTCTGCTTCTTCCATCATTAACACAAATCCCCCAGAGGGAACACCAGGACCAAGTCAGAATCCTTGGGCAACTGTTTCCACTGAGAAACCACAGAGTGTTCATTTAACTAGAAAATTCTCTCTCTGAGCCCAAGAAGCTTCATCAAGACCGAAACCAGGCAAGACCTTGAAGATGCAGCCAAGTTGAACATCTGTTTGACTCAGCTATGTGCACCTCCCTGTGATCTCCTCAAAGTCAGGCTGAGAAAATGACAACACACTGTCACCATAGACGGTATGACAAGCACTCTGAACAGACAAATAGAGAGAAAGCACATTGAGAGAAAGCAAACCCTTACCTAGAAAGACGCCCCAAAACTCAAGACTGGAATGTCTTGAGCTTCTGAAACAATGTAAATGTCCAACAATAAGATAGTGTTAAAATATATGTTAGTATAACTATAATAAGGAATATTAGGAAGCTACTAAAAATATGCTTTCAAAGAGCCCTCAATGAGATGGGAAATTCTCATAAAATCAGATATAAAAATCACGTATACAGAATGATCCCAATTATGTAGAAAAATTAATTCATGGGGAGAAAAAGGAAGTATGCATAAATGTCAACAGTATCTTTGGGTATCAGGATCATGGATGAATGTTTTCTCTTATATAGTTCCATGTTTTTCAAACTAAAATATAAAGTCATTTGTTTAAAAAATTGAATCATACAAACCAAAATTAAGAGTCTATAAAAAAAACCTGGCCTGTACTCCTCAAAATTATCAATGCCATGAAAGTAAAGTCTAGGAAAATGTTTTAAAGAAAGTTAGAAAGACATGGCAAGTAAATGCAACATGTGATGTTGACCTGGATACCTGGTCATATTTCAAGGGGAAATATGTTCTAAAGAATATTATTGGGACAATTGGCAAATTCTGAATATGGACTGAATGTCTATGTGGTTATATAATAGAATGTCCTTGGGGGCACCTGCCTGGCTCAGTCAGAAGAGCAATCAACTGTTGATCTCAGGGATGTGAGTTTCAACCCCATGTTGAGTGTAGAGATTACTTTTAAAAAATTAAATAAGGGGTGCCTGGGTGGCTCAGTTAAGCATCTGACTCTTGATTTTGGCTCGGGTCATGATCTCAGTTTGTGAGATGGAGTCCTGCACTGAGCTCCATGCTGACTGCATGGAGCCTGCTTGGGATTCTCCCTCCCTCTCTCTCTCTGACCCTCCCCCACTCCTGTTCTCTCTCCTGTTCTCTCTCTCTCTCTCAATAAGTAAATTTAAAAACATATATTTTAAAAAATTAAAAAATAAGAGAAGGTCCTTGTTCTTAGGAAATACATACACTCTGAAGTGCTTAAGAGTAAAGGGGCATGATCTACCACCAACTCTCATGGTAAAGGAAAATACACATGCATTAAATGGTGCAAAACATTAAAAATTGGTGAATCTGTGTGAAAGGTATACAAAAGTTTTTTATACCATTCTTGCAACACCTTTATATTTGAAATGATTTCAAAATAAAGTCAAAATAGTAACTCTAGATCTAAAGAAATCAATTTAAAGACAAAAAACTTTAATTAGTAATTGTAAATTTATTATCATAAAGAAAATTCTGACAAGATCTTGTTCCCAGAATGTTATATAACATTTTCCTGCCAAATAACAAAATTGTCTCCTTGGAGAAACTGAGGTAGGAAAACGACAAATCCTTTAATTAACCCAGTTCATTAATCCCTTCATTAACAGACGTCTTGGCTGACACTCGAATCTCTCCCACTCAGTACCCACTAAAGGCCAAAGGTGCTGGCAACACATCAAAGTCAGGCATTTTGGATGCTTGCATTTGCATATCTACACTGCAGAAAGCAGGCTGCCATTTCAGTAGCATACACAGAATAATATTTTACCCACAGCCTTCATCACGACTCTCCAGCTCTCAGACCCTGCCTGGCTCTATGATGCCTCTCATGGCTGGGCCAGGCCCTCTGCCTGGAGTCTCCTATGACCTCATCTGAAATTTCCCAGTCCTGTGTATTTTCCCAAGTGTATAACCGTCAAACGCACCTCTTAAGTCCTCTCCCTCTTTCTACATGAAAAGACAAAACCAGACAGGAGAATTTTCATATTAAATAGCATTGTCCATACATTGTCCATTTCCTCAAATTTTAACTTGTTGAAAGAAAGGAATATCTTAAGTATTTTCTGCATTATACTTAATGTATATGCAATACCATGATCACAAAATTAAAGTTTACATCTGAGAAAATCCACATCATTAAGAATTAAGTCTATCTTGGGGCGTCTGGGTGGCTTAGTCGGTTAAGTGTCCGACTTTCACTTAGGTCATGATATCGCGGTTCGTGGGTTCGAGCCCTGCGTCGGGCTCTGTGCTGACCGCCAGCTCAGAGCCTGGAGCCTGTTTCAGAGTCTGTGACTCCCTCTCTCTCTGACCCTCCCCTGCTCACACTGTCTCTCTCTCTCTCTCTCCTAGAAATAAAACATTTTAAAAAAAAGAATTAAAAGTCTATCTTATATATGAATAATATTTTGTGGTAGAAGTGATAAGTCAATAGAATAAACAAATATTTTTTACAGAACTGATTGAAAAATTAAATAAATCAGTGTAACGTGAATGTAGCTTTATTACATAATTACTAAGAAAAGTCACAGGACAGGATTACAACTGCTCTGAATAAAAGAATTTCAATAATCATTGTTACACTTTGAGATTTGGGCAGGTTCCAACAAAATTAATTTTACTCACAACCAAAAATATTTCCCAGTAAATTAGCCACAAAATAATTCAAGATACCTCGTCAAATTTAACATATTCTTTGTACTTCTTTGTACTTTACCATTTATTCTGCCTGTTTATTTTGAATAGAACACCTAGTAGATAACTCATGGAAGAAATTTTTGGTATTCATTTTCTTGTAACACAAGTACCATGTGCTCATTTGAATAAAAAATCTTAAATATAAATTTAAAACTCAATTTCATTTCCACCACCCAACAATGTCTTAATATTTTATCTTAGACCTTTCCAGACATTTCTACCCATATATTTTCATAACACCATTGTCATACTCTACATACTGTTTTATACTTTCTTTGTCCACTTAACTGTATATATTATTCTTTAGCACTAAATATACCTCTTCATCATCAGGTTTACAGGCTCCATATTAATCTATACTGGGATATACCAAATGTTTGACATCTAGGTTGTTTCCATTTTCTTCTAACATACACAATTTTATAAACCACTACCAACACCATTAAATATTTTCATGGACAAGCTTTATTTTTCTTAAAAATTGTTTATTTTTGAGAGAGAAAGTACAAGTGAGGGAGAGGCAGAGAGAGACAGAGAGAGAGAATCCCATGCAGGCTCCCCACTGCTGAGCCTGATGTAGGGCTCAAACTCATAAATGATGAGAGCTTGACCTGAGCTGATCAAGAGTCAGACCCTTCACGGACTGAGCCACCCAGATGCCCCATGGACAAGCTTTCTTAAAGGAAGAATGATCTCCTACAATCACAGAGTCGTTACAGGAGGAGCATCGGAACTAAATGCCCCCTAAAGGCATCTCTTCCTGTAGTCCGAGGCCAGTCATCTTCAACCAGCTATATTACAGTTGGAGTAGGTCACAGTAAGGACCTTATTTTTCAGGATAAAAATTACAGCACATGTCAATGAGAAACAATGAAATCTGGCCATGTGTAGCAACATGGATGGACCTTGAGGGTGTTATGCTGAGCGAAATAAGTCAGGCAGAGAAGGACAAATATCATATGTTGGCACGTATAGGAGGATTAGGAGGAACTTGACGGAGGAACAAGGGGGAGAAGAAGGGCGGAAATGGTGGGGGAAAGGGAGAGAAGCAAACCATGAGACTCTTGAATGCTGACAAAAACTGAGGACTGATGGATGGGGGGGGAGGGGGGGATGGGCATGGAGGAGGACACTTGTGGGGATGAGCACTGAGTGTTATGTGGAAACTAATTTGACAATAAACTATTAAAAAAAAATTACAGCACATGGCAAGACAAAGCATTTTTTCCTTTGATTCATGATTTCTATAAGTAAGAAATCTTGTAAAAATATAACATTAACTCACTATATAAATGTCTATTTAATAAAATGTACTTATAGAGAAAAATAAAGTACTGTCCCATTCAAGACACGTGGTTGCTGTACATGAAGCATATATTGTTAATGACAACATTCTTGAATGAAGGCAAATTTTATGTCCTTAATTAATTCATTTTATATGTGAATAGAAATCATGGAATGTTTAACTTGTTCAATAGAACAGACCACAGAAAATTTTCCTGAGGAGTCAAAATAAAAAATGAAAAACTAAAACACAACTAACCTAACCAAAGTATATAGATATAGGATTGCAGAATGTTAAATATAAAAGGAGACTTAAAGATTATCTGATCAGAGCTCCCCCTTCATTCCTGATAAGGAAACTAATGATTTAAAAAAAAAAAAAAAAAGGTCTAAAA
>NW_027528839.1:3564-74216 GCF_008692635.1 Crocuta crocuta | reverse complement strand
AAAGGTCTAATGGCCAGAGTCATGGTTAGTACATTTATGCAACCAATATTTATTGAAACTTTACTAGGTGCTGGGTCCCATGCTCAGTTGTGCACATACAAGGCTCAGCAGGACAGATATTATCTCCCAACTGCACGGAGCATACAGGCATCGTCCTGGCAGGAAGTTAATTTCCTACTGAATGACACACTGGATCTTCTAATTGCTATTCCAGTGCAGTTTCACAATTCATTCATTTGTCCAAACATTCAGCACCCAATAAGTGCCAGGCTCTGTTGTAGGCTCTGGGGACAGGGAACATAGCAAAGCACTTATCCTCATGCAGCTTGCATTCTCATGAGGTACAGAGACATATGCATAGCCAATAAGACCCTGCTAAGTGCTAAGAGAATATTTAAGGATGATTAACAAAACAGAAATAATAAAACAGAGGGGCGCAGGGAAGAGGGGTTGCACCTTTAGCAAAGGCAATCTGAGAAGTCCTCTCAGATTCCAGAGATGAGGGTAATATAGTAGCTACATTTATAGCAATTGAATCTACAAATCTTTTTTTCTCATTTATAAATAAGATATTCAATAGATGGCCTCAGAAGTCAGGACACTGAATAATAAGGCACACTGGACACCTGGGTGGCTCAGTCAGTTAAGCTTCTGACTTTGGCTCAGGTCATGATCTTGCAGTAAATGAGTTCGAGCCCCAAGTCGGGCTCTGTATTGACAGCTCAGAGCCTGGAGCCTGCTTCAGATTCTGTGTCTTGCTCTCTGCCCCTCCCTTGCTCTCTCTCTCCCTCTCTCTCTCAAAAATAAATAAAATATTTAAAATTTTAAAAAATAAGCCATGTTCATTTCAAATGTTTCACTTTATCCTAGTTTATTCTGCCTTTCTGACCTTGGGTTAGGCCAGTTATCCTGACAGTATGCACCATGGAAAGGAAACTTCACTTCATAATATTCAAGAATATGCTATTTAACCTTTATAGACTCTTTAATTTATTGTTTACTCAACCAATGTAGCTTATGCTCCATTTGCTCTACTTAATGCTCTCTATGCCAAAAAAATAATCTCAATTAAATGCACTAGCATAATTACCAGTGGGAAAAGTTATAATTTCAAAAGACTGCCAAGTTCTAAAGAGAAGACATATGGGATTTAAACTATAAATACACATAGATACCTGAATTATTCCAGCTGGCACATCTGACCACGTAATTAATGATTACTAGATGTTCTTCTACACTTAGATCATAAAAACAAAAAAATCTATTTTACAAATCTACACAGAGACCTAAATGCAACATACACAGTCTGCATGTTTCCTTCATTTAATCAGTCAATTTCTAAATTTAAGATTATTTTCTAGCAATCACAGGGAATAACACAAGAGCATTTGTGCTATGGCTAACTCAACTTCTGTTCTAGTTCTCTGTATTTGCCTTCCTATACTGCAGAAGCTAGAATGTTAAGAACAAACAAACAAAAAACACCAAAAAGACAACTTCATTTCCCAGACTTCTTTGTAAATAACATTCTCCATGCAGTTTAGTTTCCACCATAAGATGCACCTCTGTAAGACCTGAATTCACCGTCAAATGAAGTGGGAGAGAAGCAGTATTCAAGGTGTTGTTTTGCTGGTGTAGATCTAGAAGGCAACAGAAAGCTTTGGAAGCCAAGAGTGCTGACAGCAGTCGGATCACAAATCACAGCTATGGTAGAATATTCTAGAACAAAACAGTTGCTTCAGGACTCCTGGAAGTGGTCAAAGTGGTGAAAGCAGCAGGTGGCATAAAGATTTCCCGAGTCTCTAGCTTCCAGCTTCCTAAGCAGTTCCCTTTTGACAGCCAGTTCGGCAGTGTCATTCTAGAAGCCATTCCTTGAGGCCCAGCCCAGAGTCTAATCCTCCAGCCCTTTCAATGATTAGCAAGTACCTTTTTGTTATTGTTTTTTTGGCTTAAATAGCTAGTGTAGTTTCCATTATCTGCAACCACAGCCTTGAGTGATGGGTATTAAAACAATTATATGAAAACATAAAACTGTCTCAACACTTTCATGTTTCCAAATAGAGTAATCTAAAGTGATCTAGACTCTCAATAGATGGTAGTGATAAAATATATCATTAATTTTTCATTTTTTCTGAGCAGTAACAAAGAGAAGCCTAGATTTTAAAATCAAAGCTCTACAACATGCTAAATCATTTTTCAATCCAACTCATTATGATTTGATATTTGAAAACTATCCAAACAAAAAACATACTAATTCCAACCCTTGCTTCTTTGAACAACTAAAGCAGCACCTTTCATAAGGTGGACCCTGAATATATATTAGTAAATGAGTATGGATGGAATGATAAAGATGATTCAAACTAACAGATAAGCCAAAAGCACATTCATTTTGATTTGGGGCAACAGATTGAATTATGAAAATGTCATAGGTAAAATTAAATGCATTATTATTAAATCAATTAACTTTATTATACAACTCCACACACTCTGAAAAAAAATATTAAAATTTTAGGAAATTTCTATAAAGGTTGGAATAGTATAGTAATTTCCTAGAGTGATAGAGAATCTAATTAAATAGATAATTTCCTCAGATACTTCTGTTTTTTCATATAATTATGGCTTTTCCATTTTTAAAAAAAATTGACCTTAAAGGTCAGAAATCTATTCACTGAGGTAGATAGAATCTACTTGATAATAGATCCCAGTAGTGCCCAAGTGCCTCTAGGACTCAAAGCAATACTGTTTTTCCTGAAGGGTACTAATGACATATTTTTCATGCAAAAATATGATGTAAAAGAAATAAAGTCATTGCCACCTGACTTTACCCTGCATGATGTTCCCTTGGCTCCCATCTATGAAGAAAAGTAGTGCAGTAAATTGAAGTTTACTTTTATCTCTGTCACTTAATACAAGTCTGTTCTCCAGTTCATGGGAACAATAGAAATGGTTCAGTAGATCTTTCTACCAGGAGCATGACTGCTATTGGAAAGAAGCAGACTCGGCTCCAGGTCTTTTTCATAAATAAATTCCTACAGTCCTATCAACTTGCAAACAGATTCAAGGTTTTATCAACTTCCAAAAAAAAATTAAAGGGATTTTAAATTAATGTCTCCTGATTATTTAATTTGTGAAAAATACGTTATCAGTTGCAGAAAACAACTGATAGAAAACAAGATCCCTATCCCCAAGGATGAGGGAGAACGGCTCTCACATTTTTTTTCAATTTATGTGAAAAACAAACAAAAAAAATTAAAGCCTCTGGAAACTATTAGTGATCCTTATTTGGGGGAGTTGTTGCACAGTTTTTCTTTAGAACCTGCCCCCTCATCCTTCTCACTAATTCCACGCGGCATATTTTTAAATGAAAATTTTACTTTTTTAAAAATTCTCTCAGAACTTCATTAGTCAGCCAAAGACAGCATGATGTGTCACAATGACTACGTGAGAATCACTGTCCTCGGTGCTGTGGAAAAGCTGAGTAAATGAGTGAGTGAAACAATACAGCTTAGCAAGTGCTGATCTTCACTAAAGAACATCCACTCTCACGCCTGTTCATAATCAAAGGCCCTGCCTAAAATTTAACCATGATTTGATCCTTGCAGATATGAATGAGGCAATTCACTTCTGTGAATTTGAATTCTTCAGTGTAGTAGCTAAAGGTCAAGGAACTGGGTTAATGAGAGCATGAAACTGGGGTGGCGTTGCAGCAAGGGAGTGGAGAAAATCAAAGGCAGAGACTATTTATTCTCCATTGCAAGTTAGAAAGTAATGGCAATATAACCCTGCTGTGATTTTTTTAGGAACTTGATCATTTAGCTTATGGAAAATCTGTGTCCCTTAGTGTTTCTTTTTGCTTTTAGTATCATCTCTTAACCACTTCACTAGTGATTAGCACCTCTATAGAGGATGTAAATGGAAAGGAGATTGAAGTGAAACTCAAGGTAGCCCAATTTAACCAATAGGCAATGAGTTCAGGAAAAAAGTTTTATCATGAAGAAAAGACTAAGGTGAGTGGAGTCTTCACGTTAGGTAAGTTCAACATATAACAAGCAGATTTACAAAATACTTAAATAAGAGGTTAATTACAATTATTTGCTTTAAAACAGTCTTTCTTCTTTAAAAATGATCCCACTTACTACTATGTTTAATACACATAAAACTCTTGGGTTTAAAATAATGATTTTAGGGGCTCCTGGGTGGCTCAGTTGGTTAATCTTCTGACTTCAGCTCAGGTCATGATCTCATGGTCCTGTGGGTTCGAGCCCCATGTCAGGCTATGTGCTGAAAGCACATTTCAGATTTTGTGTCTCCCTCTCTCTCCCCCTCCCTTACTCACACTCTGTCTCTCTCTTTCTCAGAAATAAATAAACCTTAAAAAAAAAATTGTAAATAATGCTTGTAGGAGCACCAAGGTGGCTCAGTTGGTTAAGCAGCTCAACTCTTGATATCAGCTCAGATCATGATCTCATGGTTCATGAATTTGAGCCCCATGTCAGGCTCTGTGCTAATAGCTTGAGATTCTCTCTCTGCCCCCTCTCTCACTCATGTGTGCTCTCTCTTTCATTCTCTTTCAAAAATAAATAAATATCTTTAAAAATAAAATAAAATAATGCTTTTAGCTTTCCAAAATGTGTTTTACATATGGCTCCAAGAATACACTTAAAGAAAGCTTAGTTNGATGGATGTGGGGGGAGGGGGGGATGGGCATGGAGGAGGACACTTGTGGGGATGAGCACTGAGTGTTATGTGGAAACTAATTTGACAATAAACTATTAAAAAAAAAAAGCTTAGTTTTATTATGGGGGAGGGTTGGATGGCTAAAATTATGTTTATTTTAATTTATTTCTATGGTTTCATGGCCTATCCAGAAGTGAAACGTTTTGTGATTTAGGTTTTCAATATGGACTTTTTAAAATTTTATACTAGACTCTTCTTTGTATCATTAGAGTCTATAAATGGAAAATAATAACGTGGGTCCCCAGATTAAGAAAGAAAATCTTACTTTCCATAACCATAAAATAGAAAACAAGTATTACACATGTTCAGATTCCAAATATTCCAGAATTAGATGGATATTTTAGTAACTTAGCTAATAATTAATAACCTCAATAACACTAACTTTCTAAATCCAGTCATTGAAAAGATAAAAGGAAATGTCCAAACAACAAAACTACTTCAATATAAAGCCACAAGTATTCCTATTTGGAATTACCACTACAAAATCTTAATAATATTCTTTCATTCAGAAACATGGTACTTTAGTAGCAATGGTGACACAAAAAAAGGAACGTTGCTTTGTTTGTTTTTGACTCTAAATTATAGTCAATAAATGCCATTTATTCAACAAAATTTGATGTGCAATGTGTTTGCTATGAGATTTACAAAGATGATCCTTGCCCACAAGAAGCTTAAGCCTGAGAGAAGTAAAAGACACAAAAAGGAATAACCACAAAGCCACACAGTATGCAGACAAGCCCAAGAAGGACCCAGGGCGCTAAATTAGTCACAAGAAAAAAGATGGGATGTAGCTGGGGTATCAAGAAGGCATTTCAATACCAAAAAAGACAGAAATGGTATGCCAGATTTAGATAAGGTGTGATAAGGAGCAGGAGGGAGGGAGGGAGGGAGGAAGGGAGGAAGAGAGGGAGGGAGGGAAAAAGAATAAGAAGGGGCAAACTGTTCCTCTTTTGTTTTGACTTTTTATTTGGAAAATGTCAAGCTTACATAAAAGTAGAAGAAGAAATGCCTTGGTGGTTCAGTAGGTTTAAGTGTCTGACTTTAGTTCTGGTCATGATCTTGCAGTTCCTGGGTTTGAGCCCTGCGTCGGGTTCTGTGCTGACAGCTTAGAGCCTGGAGCCTGCTTTAGGTTCTTTTCTCCAAGAAGGGTATAAAAAATCCACATGTACCTGTATTCCACTGCAACAATGATCAGCCCATAAGCAATCTTGTTTCATCTCTCTTCTCACCCACTCCATGTCATTCTCCTTCCAGATTATTTTGAAGCAATCCCAAATAGCACACTATTTTTATCACTAAAAATTTAAGAATGTTTCTTTAAAGGTAAGGGTTCTGTTTTTAGACTTACTGTGGTATTTTTTCTGGTGTTTATTTATTTTGAGAGAGACAGAGAGCTCCAGTGGGGGAGGGGCAGAGAGAGAGAGTCCCAAGCGTGCTCCATTCCTTCAGTGCAGACAGAGCCCGACAAGGGGCTCAATCCCATGAACTTTGAGATCATGACCTGCGCCGAAATCAAGAGTCAGATGCTCATGAGCCACCCACACACCCCAGTGTTTTATTTTTATATTGAATTTAACACACACTGCCTTAAGTACTTTACAAATACCAACATAATTTATCCTCAAATTAACAATAGTAGAAGAATGATATTATTCTTATCATTTCACAGGTGAGGAAACTAAAGGCCAGAAGATAAAGAAACTTGCCCAAGATTGCCCTAAGTGTTCAGACTTAGCTCAGTGGTCTTAAACACTACATTACACTGCCAGTACATATTTGGTTTACTACTTCAGAGTCCAAACATAACTTACACAAGTGTCATTTTATATCCTATGTTTCAACTTGTCTTTAAAAAGAGATACTGTTAGCCCTGCAACCAAGAAGGAAAAGTACAACTGCACACATTACAATGGAGTTAACACTGGTTTTTTTTTATTTTTATTTGTTTAGTAGCCTTAGTACACCCAACTCAGACAAAATAGCCATGAACTCTAGAAGTTGATGATTAAGTACAAGTACTCTGGGCTCACAAATCACACAAGTGCATTTGACAACTAATGAACTATTCAAATGTCAAATTTTGATGATAAAAGCAGAGGCCTCAAATTATTTTCAAGAACCCAATTTCATCAACTAGACACTATATACCTTCTGACTACAACATCTGAACACAAGAACTATCATAGACACCAATGAAACACTGAATTATTCTGACCTGCACCAACACCACGGATTATTTAATTTTAATTAATATTTAATATAAAAACTGCTGGTTTCCCCAATTCTTTCAATTAATTAAGAAATTAGCCAAATTAACTTAATCACCAAAATATGCTTATGTATCTATAGATATCTATATTGGATATATTATACATATTTTAATGGTATCCTATTTTAACATCTGAAAACCTAGATACCTGAAAAATACATGTGTTTGTATATATGCATATGGATTTGACATCCAATTTTAAAATATGGAAAAACAGGAGCACCTGGGTGCCTCAGTTAGTTGAAGGTCCAACTTCAGCTCAGGTCATGATCTCTCACAGTCTTGAGTTCTAGCCCCGCATCGGGCTCTATGCTGACAGCTCAGAGTCTGAAGCCTGCTTTGTATGCTGTATCTCCCTCTTCCTCTGCCCCTCTTGCACTCATGCTCTGTATCTCTGTGTCTCTCAAAAAGGAATAAACATTTTAAAAATTAAATAAAGAAAACAACCATCTCTGATTAGGAATTGAAAAGGTTGAGCTTACATTACACTGTTTTCAGTGAGTTCCAAGAAAAGAAAAGAACTGTCTACCATTTCCTAAGAAATATACTTTACCAGATACTTTAGTTGTGGCAAGAGGCCCTCTCACATTCCTATCCTATGGTCAAGTGACACTCAGAAGAAAAACAGAAACATTTTTACTTTTGAAAACATTCATGACAATAATGTCACGTAATGAGAGACTCAACACAAATGTGCCTCTGGTGCAGATTACAGTTTATACCCGTTAGGAAGTAAAGGAAATAACTTATAAGGAAAGATTTGATAATACCATTAAGAAAGCTTATTGGGGAACCTGGGTGGCTTAGCCGGTTAAGCGTCCGGCTTTCGCTTGGGTCATGATCTCGCGGTTCGTGGGTTCGAGCCCCGCGTCGGGCTCTGTGCTGACTGCCAGCTCAGAGCCTGGAGCCTATTTCAGAGTCTGTATCTCCCTCTCTCTCTGACCCTCCCCTGCTCACACTGTCTCTCTCTCTCTCTCCTAGAAATAAAAAATTAAAAAAAAAAAGAATGCTTATTTTATTGTCATTGAAGGAAAAGATAAAAGAACATCATTTACTTTCTTAGGAGAAGAAAAGAAAAAGCATATACCTTTTCATATATTTTAAGCCTCACAGTTAAGTATATCAGGCATTTTCACAGCTTCTAGAGAATACCTTCTAGAGAATAACAGCTGTTCTTTAGAATGCTTCTTTAAGGCGCACCTGGGTGGCTCAGTCAGTTAAGCGTCCAACTTTGGCTCAGGTCATGATCTCATGGTTCCTGGGTTCGAGCCCTGCGTCAGGCTCTGTGCTGACAGCTAGCTCAGAGCCTAGGGCCCGTTTCAGATTCTGTGTCTCCCTCTCTCTCTGAACCTCCCCTGCTCACACTGTCTCTCTCTCTCTCTCTCTCAGAAATGAATAAACCATTTAAAAAAAATTTAGAATGCTTCCTTAAGAGATATCTATTTCTCACCCCAAAGCTACCTGTTCTTGGAGACAAATTTCTCCCAATTTAAGTAATTTATCTTGTCAGTTGAAATGCCAACTCTTAACTAGGAATGAGAGAAACAACTAATGCTGCCATCTTCAAGTCCGTGCCTCTTCCCCCTGAACAGTCTTGATCTGCCTTGACCTGTTTTATCTTTTCTTTGGTCCAAAACCATAACCATCCTGCACTCTACCATATAATTTCCTTATTTATCACATCCACTGTTTATTGAACTCCCCATTTAGAATATGAGTTCCTGGAGGACAGGAATTTGGGGGCAATAAATAAATAAATAAATAAATAAGTGTTGAATTTGGGGTTTTAAATAATCTTTTTTTTTTTAGTTTATCTTTGAAAGAGAGGCAGAGACAGAGTACGAGCAGGGGAGGAGCAGAGAGAGAGGGAGGCACAGAATCTGAAGCAGCCTCCAGGCTCTGAGCTGTCAACACAGAGCCCAAGGTGGGACTTGAACCCAATGGTGAGATCATGACCCGAGCTGAAGTCCGAAGCTTAACTGACTGAGCCATCCAGGAGCCCCTTAAATAATCTTTTAAATATTAGTAATATTTTATACCAAACATTAATGAAGATGAAGCACCTCCCACAGGCCAGGTACCATGCTGTGTCCTTCATATCTATCTGAAAAAGTCATGAGGGACCTGGGTGGCTCAGTCAGTTAACCATTGGACTTTGGCTCAGGCCATGATCTCACTGTGAGTTCAAGCCCCGCGTCCGGCTCTGTGCTGAGAGCTCAGAGCCTGGAGCCTGCTTCAGATTCTGTGTTTCTCTCTCTCTCTCTCTCTCTCTGCTCTTCCCATATTCATGCTCTGTCTCTCAAAAATAAATTTTAAAAAAGTTAAAAAGTCAAAACAGCCCTACAAAATACATAATATTTTATTGATGAAAAATGGATCACAGAGATTAAGTAACTTCACTTACTTAAAAGCTTATTCTCATATATATGTGAAAAATCAGTGAATAAAAAAATTAAAAAAATAAAAGCTTTTTCAAGATTTTTTCATCTTAATGTATGACTTGACTTTTTAAAAGACTGATACCATTAGATCTTCTAATATTCAAACCCAACAATAACTACAACAATAAAATGTGAGTTAACAAAGCTGATCAAGTATCTTTACAAATTAAGTCAAACACAAAACTCAGACCCTAAGAGTAATTATGGAATGATTTTGCTCCTCCTTACTATGATTATACTCCTCCCTTGATCTTAATAACAGCAAAAGAATAATAATTTCTATAATACTTTACAGTTCATAACATGCTTTTACAAATGTTATCAAATTTGACATAAACTGTTTTTAAAACAAAAAAAACCCTATAATACTGTTCTTCAACTAATTTCAAATAGAAAAAAATCTTGTCCAAATTAGACCTGAATGAGAAACATTATTCAGAAAAAGACCTCCTGAATGGCAATTTCTAGAACTTCCAGACCAGATATTAGCTTTCCAAATTTCTCTTCCCTAATAAAAGGGACTGAGAGAAAAGCAACATGGGTTTACAAACTCAGAGCACAACTAGGCCTGGCCAGCGTGCCAAAAACAGAGGAAGCTGTCCTTTTAGTCCCAATTACTAGCATCTTTACTTCACTTTTCCTAGGAAAATGTTAGTGGAGAACACTCAGAAACAAATCCCAACTAAGAATCCTTCATTCATAAATCATTTCGACAATATTTAAGATCCAATATTCACCGAATGGCTATTCTGTGCTCAGCACTATGGGAAATCCAGTGAAATATAAGACATAGTTTTTATGCCCAAAAACTAGCTGGAAAAAAAAGAGAAACGAAGATGTAAAGATAAACAATAGAAAAGTAAACTGCAAAAAACAAAAAAAAATCTAAAAACTAGGAGATAGCAGAGAAACTTTATCATCTCAAGAAATACTTGGCATTTGGTAATTCATTGCAAAGTCTGTATAAATTAATACAACTTGGAAGTTCATTTCCAAGTCAGCTTTCTGTTACAAAGCAGTGCACTCTAAAAATTCTGTTAAAATTATACTTGTTCTTTAAGACCTACTCAAATCTGAAAATCTCTGTCATTTTCCCTGACCTTTCCTCAATGCTCCCAGGTTTTTGTCATCTCTCAAATTTTCTACATACTCTTTATCATACACCTGACTTGTCTGATGGGCTATTAGCCAGCTACATGAGAGCAGAGGGCATAGCTCTCATATCCTCATGGTAGTACCTACAGTCGGTAGGGGCTTAGCAATTGTTGGTTACATTGAATGGAATGTAAAAAGCCCTACTCTTAAACCCACAAAATTTATCTTCCTAGAGAAAACAATTAATATATAATCTCTGACTTATTAGGGAATTACATTTTAAATGCTCTTTTTGGCAGGTAAAAAAACAAGCAAAAGAACAACCAAACATCTAAACAAAAAGAGGAAACTAGGATATATAAATTACACAAATCACTGATACAATAATAGAGCAGCGGTTATCAAGGGGTTACTGAGAAAATCATGAGGGTGTTTCACAGTGATTGCAGAACCAGAAACATTAAACATCCTGAATTCTTGGAAGAGTCCTATACACTGAAAAATTATCCTGCATCCTGCATAATTTTCCAGTCTTTTGCTACACATTCATGTAGGTGAAATTATATGAGCTGAAGCCTAATTCTGTTTTATATATAAACAAGGATTTAGGCAATACATGGAATTTTCAGGGAATAAAACTACCATATGAATGGGGAGAAGGCTGTACTTTGTTTTGTTTGTAACTTTATGAAGAATTGTTCAGCATTTTGAAAAATCAGGTCCCTGACAGCAATGTATCCATCTGCTCTTGTAGCTCTAGGCACTGAGCATACAGTGATAAGTACACACATTGTTATGTATCAGGTCGCTTCATTTTTCTACAATCTATATTGACTCGTCTTTGACCTCCCTCCATCCTAAATGGCCCTCTCTGCCCCATCACTTGTGATAATGCCCAATGCAAAATTTTGACTTAGAGCATTTGAGGTCATTTAGAATCTTCCCTCCTTAACACACACTTGACACTATGACTAAGCTATTCTCTATAAATGCCAGACTTTTTTCATGTTTTCAAGTGTTTATTCATGCCATTCTACCTCTAGACACACTTTCCACCTTTCTCTGTCTTACCAAATCCCATCATCCTGTAGGCCCACCTAAGTGATCCCTCTTTGATAAACCCTCCCTAGGTATTATCTTTCAATGTGGTCTATTTCCCCTTAAATTGCCCATTACAAGGAAGGCTGTTTTGTTACCTGACTGTATTAAGTTTAGCACTTTATTTTATAGCCTTATGCTGTTTTCTCACTGTTTCAGGTCTTCTCTTTCTCCAATAGAATATAATTTTGAGAGCAGGAACCCTTCTATACCGCTTTTTGATTCATAATCTATTTTGCAAAGTAGCTGGAAGATAGTTAAGTGTTCAACAGAAAGTGTCCAATTTCACTTTTTATCTCAGGGAACTGGGGTCAACCTTTTGCTAAACATTGAACAATGCATGAGACTTCAAAGGCTTACAAGTCCCAAATGAGTAAAAGACTCCCTGATCATCAGCTAGTTCACAATGAAAAAGTACATACATTAGTTTCCAATTGGCTCCACCTAAAATTTGTCTTCTTAATGAGGATATAAGTGAGAATCCATATAAATTATACATTACCAATTTCATTTTATATCAGTTACCAATTTTCGTTTTATCAGGGAATACAAGGGGAAGTTTATGTGAAACAGATATTATTTCTCAATATTTTCACAATAATGGAAAACATAATAGCAGGAACTAGTATTTAAACAGGCCCTGAAACTGAGCCTTAATTGCAAGGCTAGTTCTTTGATGGGCATTTATATCTTCCTAGGCACTACATCTACACTTTCAGTAGCTCCCACCAGTGGTGCCTAATTATGGCCTTACAACCCAAAGCACTTTTGAAGAAACCTGAATGTGAGATATGAGTTATAATTAAAATTATAGAAAACAGCACAACTGGGGCACCTGGGTGGCTCAGTCGGTTAAACGTCTGACTCTTGATTTCAGCTCAGGTCATAATCTCACAGTCAGGGGAATAAGCCATGCTCAGCATGGCACGCACTTGGGATTCTCTCTCCCACTGTCTCTGCCCCTCCCCCACCCACACACGTACACTCAATAAATAAATAAATAAATAAAAACTTTAAAAAGATCAGATCTTCCCAGGGCACCTGGGTGGCTCAGTTGGTTAAGCGTTCAACTTTGGTTCAAGTCATGATCTCATACTTCGTGGGTTCAAGCCCCATGTTGGGCTCTGTGCTAACAGCTCAGAGTCTAGAATCTGCTTTGGATTCTGTGCCTCCCTCTCTCTCTGTCCCTCTGCTGCCTGTGTTCTGTCTCTCAGTCTCTCAAAAATAAGTAAACATTTAAAAAAAAGAATTTAGTGGGGCGCCTGGGTGGCTTAGTCGGTTAAGCGTCCGACTTTCACTTAGGTCATGATCTCGTGGTTGGTGGGTTCGAGCCCCGCGTCGGGCTCTGTGCTGACTGCCAGCTCAGAGCCTGGAGCCTGTTTCAGAGTCTGTGACTCCCTCTCTCTCTGACCCTCCCCTGCTCACGCTGTCTCTCTCTCTCCCAGAAATAAATAAAACATTAAAAAAAAGAATTTAGTAAAAATTTTAAAAATCTGATCTTCCCATATTTAAAATTTAACTTTAATCCATATAAAAGTTATCAGTCCCCACCTTTAACTAGTTGAAGGTTAAAGTAAACTGAAAGTGGGGCACCTGGGTGGCTCAGTCAGTTAAGTGTCTGACTTGATTTCCACTCAAGTTTCATGAGTTCGAGCCCGGAATCAGGCTCTTCACTTACAGCCCAGAGCCTGCTTGGGATTCTCTGTCTCCCTCTCTCTCTTTCCCTCCACTGTTCACTCCCTAGCTCTCTCTCTGCCAAAATAAAGAAATAAATATTTTTTTAAAAAAATTAACTGAAAATAACTGGCAGTAAGTTGATTTTTGCCTTGACATAGCATGAAATACTTATTGACTATGAGCATTATTTTAATTTTTTTTGAACAATAAAAAATAAAGCAGGGTAGTAAAGTATTTTAGTAGTAATAACCCAGCATCATACTTCATAATGATTATCAGTCAAGATATGAATCCATTTGCAATTAAGTAAATGGAAAAAGAAAAAAAATGAATAGCCAGAAAATTTCAGGTTAAAAGCTTAAGTTTTATAAGGATATAGGTACAGGAAAGACATAGTTAGTATAAACTAGAGACGAGGAATTCTAGAGTAAACCAACACAATTCAGTGAACTACAAACAACAGCTATAACTACCCACTTCCCTTAGGAGGAAATGCCTCTAAATAGACAAACTTAAGCAAGAATGAAAATCACACACAAAAGATCTTAGGAAAGTTGAACTCTGCTAAAATCCTCTGTATCCAAGCTCTGAGCAAGCAGATGACAATTCCTCAGGCATGTGGAGGGCAGCACCAATGGGAAGGGCAAAGGAAACAGCACTTGGGCTATGTGCCAGGTATCTTCACATATCTTAATTCAGAGGGGAAAGCATGTTTGTGCCCCAAAGCATTCACAAAATGGTTTTCTCCAAAGATCAAACAGATGATGCTCAGATACACAGCCTAAAAAAAAAAAAAAGTACACGCAAGAACAATTAGCCTTGCAACTATAGTTTAAGTATCTGTATAAAGGACACCAAGAAGCTTCTTTTGTTCCTTCTCACATTGCAAATGCTCTATCAATGAAGGAAAGAAAATAAAAAACTAAGTGTTTCAATATATAGAAGCTGCTCCTTGCTTAATAAAGCAAGCCAGAGTTGCCAAGAAGCGCTGACTTCGAAGACAACTAATTCTCCTTTCTTTCTGCCTGAAAAATTGTTTAACTTGTGACATCACTAACTCAATTATGCATGTCCACAAAGATCCCATTAAATAGGTGGATTTGAGCATTTGAAATAGATCTGGCGTGAAGCTATTTCTTGCTCAAAAATTTCCACTCACGCACACAATGCACAAATTGCAATCTTAAGGTTGAAAACAGGAAAAATCACTTGGCTTAACACCAAGTACTTCAGGGCGTTGCAGTTTCTGCCCCTTGACCTGTGCAGACTACAGGGAAGACGGATGCCTGAAATGCCACAAGCTATGCTAGGAACACCACTTGACACCTTCACTAGGGAGGGTAGGTCCCAGTGCATGAAATAAAGAATTGCAAAACTGGTCAGCTCTAAGAGATTCTATTTATTACAAAATAACCCTACTATCACTCAAGCAAGAAGCACCTTTTTTAAGAAGTGCTTCACCACTTGGTGCACCTGGGTGGCTCAGTCAGTTGAGCATCCTACTTTGTCATGATCTCACGGTTTGTGAGTTTGAGCCCTGCACCGGGCTCTCTACTGCCAGTGCAGAGCCCACTTGGATCCTCTGTCTCCCTATCTCTCTGCCTCTCCCCTGCTCAGCTCTCTCTTCTGCAAATAAATAAACATGTAAAAAGAAAAAAAAAGAAATGCTTCAACACTAACACTCTTAATGGCATGAGGATGATACTGGGTGGAAAAACACAAATGTCAATCAATGCATTGAGGAGTGATTCATGAATTGAACCCAATGTGAACAAATTTTGGGAATAATTAACAATTTATTTCATTTGCATCTTACAACTTATGTATGCATATGAGTCACATATGATAAATATCTATTTCTGAAGTCTGAGAGCTTTTCCAGGAAATACAAAACCAAAAATTCTAAGTGATAAGAAAGCACTGTGTTTAACTGAGTGGTTTTCTTTTTCTCTTCTTTCTTAGCTATATATAAAATAATGGTGTGTTTTAAAATTGTGATATCTTTGATGGATAAAGTATGGTAGGCTATGGTAAATACAGTTATATAAATACATATTTATGATATATGGCCAAAGATACCACTGAAGTAAACTCCACAAATGCCAAACACAATAATAGGGATTCCCTTTGACACTCAAGTATGTAAATTGTGGGTCTGTTAATAAATTTTAAAGTAGATTATAAACATGAAGTATACACTATTCCAAGAAGAGGTTAGGTTTAAATAAAAGGAAATTCAGAATTTCAGAATTCAAAGGAAATGCAGAAAAACTTATGTGACAATACCATAAATATATGAAAAGTACTTTGGGTGCATCTAACCTTATTTCAGAATTATCATCTGGAAGGAAAACCATCTACCCTGCATCTCTCTATAACACATTATTTGGGTACCTATTAGCAGAAGAGTCATGGACTGGATGAACCATGATGTTACCTGCCAGAGCCTAGTACATATATGACTTCTATATTTGAGGTTCAGAGCATGAACAGCCACATTGAAATACAGGTTATCTAGTGAAATAATAATGATAGGCACAGGGAGAGAAGTACTTAATGACTTAAGCAATAACCATTTCCACATGACTAGACAGATTTATACCGAATTTCAAAAGCCATCAACTCTCACATGGATACAAGTTTTCTTCAAATCTGTTCCAAGCCTGCTCTTCCTCCCACTTATCCTTTGGGGAGGCCTGCACTGAAGGTCTGACTCCTATCCCTGCCCAAACCATTCCAGGCTCTTCTTCATGCACTGTGTGGAGTTCCTGCTAACTTCAAAGGCTGTGCTCCATGCGGTTACACAAAAAGCTAAAAAGTTTAAAACTGCTTGGCCTTTATTAGAAACTTACATGCACCCAATTTAAAAAAAAAAAAGACCTTAGGAAGACTTCATACAGGAAGCAATATGTAAACTTCAATTTACCAATTAATTCCTCTGAATACTTGTGTGAGATCTTTGAGAGAAAGGATAATCATTCACATCTCTGAATCTACATTAGCTAGTACAAAACTTGGTACATATAAACAATAAAGTTTTAATAAATTGAATTAAAATGGGGAAAACAAGGGGCACCTGGATGGCTCAGTCGGTTAAGTGTTTGACTCTTGGTCTTGGCTCAGGTCATGATCTCACAGTTCCTGAGTTTGAGTCCCACATCGGGCTCTCTGCTGAAGGTGCCAAACCTCCTCAGGATTCTTTCTCTCCTTCTCTCTGTCCCTCCCCTGCTTGTGCTCCTTCGCACTCTCTCTCTCTCTCAAAATAAATAAATTTTTAAAAAATTTAAATATGGTGCATCTGGGTGGTTCAGTCAGTTGGGCACTCGGCTTCAGCTCAGATCATGATCTCACAGTTCGTGGGTTCGAGCCTGGCGTCAGGCTCTGTGCTGACAGCTAGCTCAGAGCTCAGACCCTGGAGCCTGTTTCAGATTCTGTGTCTCCCTCTCTCTGACCTTCCCCTGCTCACGCTGTCTCTCTCTCTCTCAGAAATAAATAAAAAACATTTTCAAAAAAACCTTTTAATTTAAATAATAAAATAAAATGCAGGAGGTGGGGGGAGACAAGAGCAAAAGCATTCTAGATGGAAGAAGTACTATGAGTGACACAAGGGAAAGAAAGTTCAAATGTTCCAGAAAATGGTACATATGGAGTGTAAATGAGAAGAAGAGAAGACAATGCTGAAAAGTAGTTGATGGCTGGGTCATGAAAAGCTTTAAGTATCATGCCAACAAGTTAGGAGTTTATTATGTAGAAAAAGAGAATAGTGGTGATTAGGGTTGTGCAAGAGTATTTAAGATGATTTAGAAGGGGGTTGACCAGAAGCACTATTAAAATAAGCTGTTGTGGGGGTGCTTGAGTGGCTCAGTTGGTTAAGCATCCAGCTTGATTTCAGCTCAAATCATGATCTCACAGTTCACGGGTTTGAGCCCCATGTTGGGCTCTGTACTGACAGCGGGGAGCCTGCTTGGGATTCTCTCTCTTTCTCTGTCTGCCCCACCCCCTGCTCATGTCCTGCCCCGCTCTCTCTCTCAAAACAAATAAATAACCATAAAAAAAAAATAAGCTGTTGTGATAGATCAGAGAAGAAAGTAAGTCCTGAACTGGGACAACAGCAACAGAAATCAAAAAGCACCATCAAGGAATAAAGGCACCACTCAAGTAGAACCCACAAAATTTAGTAGATACAGAGAGAGGAGAATTGAAGAAAATATGAAAGTTTCAAGGTTTATTAATTGTGAGAACAGCAAAGTCCATCAATACATATAGGAAATGAGCTATATGGGAAAGATATGAATCTGTCAGTAATCTCAGCATGTATCTGAAAATATGAGAATGGGATCCAGGCTGAAAATCCCAAAGTCGTTTGCCCAGCTCAACCCTGATAATGGGTGAGATAATACAGGAAAGAAACTACTATTCATAGTTATAAAATATGAGAAATTGGTTTTGTTCTGCTCTAGAGGAAACTATATGAATATGTTTCTTCCACTTTTCTGATAACAAAACTATCTGATTGATCATATTTCTCTTTTTCCCCTAACTAACAGGGTGCTTACATGTATTCAATTCTACTATTATGCTAATCTTTGTGTTTGGTAATTTTCTATTCTTCATTTCTTGGCCTTTGTTACTTCTTTTTCTTGGCCTTCCTCTTCACTTCTATTTTACTTTATTGTTTTATTTTATATGTCCAATACCTCCATAAATATTTGTTGCAAAAAAATGAATAAATGAATGAAAATGGCTTGTAGGAAGCCACCTCAAATCCTTTATGGAAAAGCAGGATATAAATAAATTTAAATTAAAAATGGTTTTACTTGCAGGGATGATAGCTAACTTCTTATGAATTACAGAAATATTTCCCTTCAATTAAGAAAAGCTGCTAGATATTAAATGCCTGTGTTTTAAAAGGCAAATTAAGGAATGATTCTTTTCATTATAAAACAACTTAGTCATACAAAAAGATTCTTGCTCTAAATTAGAACTTCAAGCAGAATACTAAAAAATGTTTTTTCAAGCAAGCAAGAATTTGAAACTTTTGGCAAGCAAAATCTGAGAATTAAAGCATCGCTAATATAATAATACAAACCATTAAGAAACACTTTTTTTTAATATGTATTTATTTTTGGGAGAGTGCAAGGTGGGGAGGGGTACAGAGAGGGAGACAGAGCATCTAAAACGGGCTTGCACTGACAGGCTGACAGCAGAGAGCCTGATTTGGGACTTGAATTCACAAACCATGAGATCATGACCTGGGCTGAAGTCAGATGCTCAACCGATTAAGTCACCCAGGTGCCTCAGAAAACATTATTAACAAATCCTCAATTTATATACTTTTTTTTTTTTGAAAGAGAAAGAGAGAGAAGGGGAGGGGCAGAGGGAGAGAGAGAATCTTAAAACCCTGACTTGGGGCTCAGTCTCACAAACATGAGATTATGACCTGAACCAAAACCCAGAGTCAGACACTTAACCAACTGAGCCACCCAGGCACCCCTGTATTTTAAAAAGAGAAGCTACTGAGGAGCGCCTGGGTGGCTCAGTTTGTTGCGTGTCAGACTCTTGATTTTGGCTCAGGTCATGATCTCATGAATAGTGGGATCAAGCCCCACATCGGGCTCTGCATGGACAGCACAGAGCCTGCTTGGGATTCTCTCTCTCTGCCCCTCCCCCTTACTCTCTCTCTCCCTCTCACTGCCCCTTCCCCTTACTCTCTCTCTCTCAGAATTAATAAACTTTAAAAAAAAAAAAGAGAGAGAGAGAGTCTACTGAATAAAACAAGCCACATGATGACAATTCAGCAATAAATGTTGTACCCCTTTTCCAAATAGAGGTGTTAGTTGTATGTATATCATGTATCTAAATTATAACTTCCTTGTGCTTGTCTTAATTCCAGCCAATATGAAAGGCCCTTTTCCAAGTTCAGGGGTCTCCACTTAATACACATTGCTTCCACAAGTCCTGTCTGTTCTATAGACAACTGATAGTTTGTCCTCTACCCTTGCAAGCCTTATCTAATTTTGTTGTTGTTGTTAATTGTACTTTTGATATCATAGCTAAAGAACAACTGTTGAATCTGAAGTCACCAAATTTACATCTGTGTTTTCTTCATGAATTTTATAGTTTTTAGCTCTTACATTTAGGTCTTTGATTCCTTTGAGTTAGTTGTATATATGGTTGGAGATAGGGGTCTAAATTCTTTTGCATGTGGATATCCTATTGTCTTAGTACCATTTGTTGAAAAGGATCCTCTTTCCCCTATTGAATTATCTTGGCATTCTTGTCAAAAATCAACTGACCATAAATGTGAAGGTTTACTTCTATTAATCTCTATGTCTACCCTTATGCCACTACTACACTATTCTTGAGTACTGCAGTTTTATAGTAAATTTTGGAATTAGGGAGTTTTTATAGAGATTGTATTGAATCTGCAGGTAGATTTGGAAAATATTATTAAAAATTTTTAAGCCTTCCAATTCATAAATATAGTCTTTCCATTTATTTAGATCTTTTTAAATCTATTTCAATGATGTTTTATAGTTTTTTCTGCACAATCTTAAAGGTTTTTGTTGTTGTTTTTATTTTTGAGAGAGAGACAGAGTGCAAGCAAGGGAGGGGTAGAGAGAGTGGGAGACAGAATCTGAAGCAGCTCCACGCTCTGAGCTGTCAGCACAGAGCCCGAATTGGGGCTCGAACTCACAAGCCATGAGATCATGACCCGAGCCAAAGTCAAACCTTGGCTCACTGAGCCACCAAGATGCCCTGATGTTAAAGTTTTAAATATCAATGAAATACTGACCACTTCTAATTAATATCTTCAGTTAAACTCTCCTCTGTGCTCCAGACTCTCATATCCAATCATGTGGATATCTTACAGGCTCTTAACATGCCCAAGTCTATACTCTTGATATTCAGCTCCCAGTTTTTTCTTCAGAGTCTTCCGCATTTCACGAAATGACAACACAGCCCATTCTAGTCAAAAGTTAAAAACCTCTAAGCAATTTTATATCCCACCCTTCCCTTATCTAATCCATCAGCAATTCATGATGATTCTACCTCCAAAATACATACAGAATCTGGACATTTCTCTCCACGTTCACTGCTACCAATTAATAAAAGCTGTCATTACCACCCACCTAGCCAACTGCAAAAGTTTAGTAACACATCTCTCTGATGCTATTTTGCCTGCCTCTAGTCTATTATCTTCACATCATCCACCAATAATGGGAATATAATGTAAGCCACATAAATAATTTAAAATTTTCGGATAGCCACATGTACAAAAAATAAAAGGAAACAAGTAAAGTTAAATTTAATGGTTCATTTTAATTTGGCCCGGTCTCTCCCAAAATTTAATTATTTCAATATATGTAATAAACAATTAATGAGACAATTACATCTTCTTTTCATACCAAGACTTTGAAATTTGGTATGTATCTTATTGAGCACTATCCTAATTAAAAACCTTCCATCTGTTTATCATTGCACTCCAGACAAAATCTGAACTATTTTTGATACCAACAAAGCCCACCTAAACTCCCTTCTGCCACTTTTCCTTATGATATTTCCCCCTAACCCAATTTCCCTTAAGCTCCCCCAACACAAAGAGCTCTTTGATGCCTCAGAGACTAAGCACATACTGTTACATTTACATGGAATGTTTTTTCCTAGCTCTTCCAGAGCTGATTCCTTTTCCTTCAGCTAAAATGTCACCTGATCAGACAGGTTTCCCTGATAAACCTATAAATACTATTCCTCTCCGTCATGGTCTAGCATTGTGGTAGGATCATCTCTGTCATGGTACCATACTGATTTATAATTATACTTGTACTTAATTATAAGTATATAATTTACCTGGAGGCAAGANCGTTTGTGTCCCTCTGTTCCCTGTGTGTTTGTCTGTATGTTTTCTTCTCCAGGGCTACCTCAAAAAACAAGCCAAAGTACACATGGTGGAGAGTCCCAAATACCACTACGAGTAGGAAAATAAGATAACCAAGGTCCCAAAAAGAGAGACCAAGAGATATCATTCAAAGAACACTTTCTGAAAGGACAGGCCCTGGACAGTCAAAGAATCTTCTAGGGTACAGCAGCACTCACAGCTGCAGCGAGCACAAGTCATTAAAACTAACAACAGACAGAAAGCTCACCAAAATGATGAAATGAAAGAGTTCTCCTCCAAAGAAATTCCAAGAAGAATTGACAGCTAATGAACTGCTCAAAACACATATAAGCATCATAACTGAACAAGATTATAGAACAATAATCGTAAAATTAATCGCTGGGCTTGCAAAAAGCATAGAGGACATCAAAGAAACTATGGCTACAAACAACATGGAGAACAAAAATACGCATGATGAATTAAAAAATGCGATAAATGAAATACATAATAAACTGGAAGTGTCCAAAGCACGGATTGAAGAGGCAGAAAANGGAAGGAAGTAAACGTTGAAATACAAGAGGCACAGAGAACTCCCCTCAGATGTAACTTGAATCGATCTTCTGCAACACATATCATAGTGAAAATGGCAAAATATAAGGACAAAGAGAGATTTTTGAAAGCAGCTAGGGAGAAAAGGGCTCTAACATACAAAGGGAAACCTATCAGAGTGGTGACAGACCTATCCACTGAAACTTGGCAGGCAAGAAAGGAATGGCAGAAGACANGAGAGCCTTCCCCCTGAGATCTGGAACACGACAGGGATGTCCACTCTCACCACTGTTGTTTCACATAGTGCTGGAAGCCCCAGCATCAGCCATCAGACAACAAGAGGAAATCAAAGGCATCAAAATGGGCAAAGAAGAAGTCAAACTTTCACCTTTTGCAGACGACATGACACTCTACATAGAAAACCCAACAGACTCCACCAGAAGCCTACTAGAACTGATCCAAGAATTCAGCCAAGTTGCAGGGTACAAAATCAACGTACAGAAATCGGTTGCATTTTTATACACCAACAATGAAGCAACAGAAAGAGAAATCAAGAAACTGATCCCATTCACAATTGCACAAAAAACCATAAAATACCTCGGAATAAACCTAACCAAGGATACAAGAGATCTGTATGATGAAAACTATAGAAAACTTATGAAGGAAATTGAAGAAGACACAAAGAAATGGAAAAACATTCCATGCTCATGGATAGGAAGAATAAATATAGTTAAGATGTCATTACTACCTAAAGCACTCTACACATTCAATGCAATTCCAATCACAATTGCACCAGCATACTTCTCAAAACTAGAACAAACTATCCTAAAATTTGTATGGAACCACAAAAGACCCCGAATAGCCAAAGTAATAGTGAAGAATAAAACCAAAACGGGAGGTATCACCATCCCAGACTTTAGCCTCTACTACAAAGCTGTCATCATCAAGACAGTATGGTATTGGCACAAAAACAGACACAGACCCAGTGGAATAGAATTGAGAACTCAGAAGTGGACCCAAAGGTATACAATCAACTAATCTTTGACAAAGCAGGAAAGAGTGTCCAATGGAAAAGGCAGCCTCTTTACGATGGTGTTGGGAGAACTGGACAGCAACATGCAGAAGAATGAAACTAGATCATTTTCTCACACCATACACAAAAATAAACTCAAAATGGATAAAGGACCTGAAGGTGAGACAGGAAACCATCAAAACCCTAGAGGACAAAGCAGGAAACAACCTCTTTGACCTCCACCGCAGCAATTTTTTACTTGACACATCCCCAAAAGCAAAAGAATCAAGAGCAAAAATGACCTACTGGGACCTCATCAAGTTAAAAGCTTCTGCACCGCAAAGGAAACAATCCACAAAACTAATAGGCAACCAACGGAATGGGAAAAGATAGTTACAAACTATAAAGGGTTAATATCCAAAATCTACAAGGAACTCACAAATTTCTACACCAGAAAAACAAACAACCCAGCGAAGAAATGTGCAGAAGATATGAACAGACACTTCTCCNTGGTGGGAATGTAAACTGGTGCAGCCTTTCTGGAAAACAGTGTGGAAGTTCCTCACAAAGTTAAGAATAGAACTCCCCTACGACCCAGCAGTAGCACTGCTAGGAGTTTACCCAAGGGATACAGGAGTGCTGATGCATAGGGGCACATGTACCCCAATGTTCATAGCAGTATTCTCAACAATATCCAAAACATGGAAAGAGCCTAAGTGTCCATCAACAGATGAATGTATCAAGAAGATGTGGTTTATCTCTACGATGGAATACTACATGGCAATGAGAAAGAATGAAATCTGGCCATGTGTAGCAACATGGATGGACCATGAGGGTGTTATTCTGAGCGAAATAAGTCAGGCAGAGAAGGACAAATACCATATGTTTGCATGTATAGGAGGATTAGGAGGAACTTAACAGAGGACCAAGGGGGAGAAGAAGGGAGAAAATAGTGGGAGAGAGGGAGAGAGGCAAACCCTGAAAGACTCTTGAATACTGAGAACAACCTGAGGACTGTGGGTGTGCGGGGGGAGGGGGGACATGGGCATGGAGGAGGGCACTTGTGGGGATGAGCACTGGGTGTTATTGGAAACCAACTTGACAATAAACTATTTGTAAAAAAAGTATATAATTTATATAAATTTATAATTTATAATTATATACTTTATAATTCTTTATTTATTGGTGATTTATTTGTTGATTCTTTATTTTCACTATTCTGCAAGTTCTATAGTGACCAGGAGTAAACTTGTTCATTTATTAATGTCTTTCTGCTGCCTAAGAGCGCCTGGCACACAGTGAGTGTTCAATAAACAAGATCATATCCTGCAGATGAATCAGTATAATAAAGGCTGAAACTCTCTGTTGCATTTGTTGACTCATTCACTCAGTATTTATTCAAAACTTACTATGCACCAGAAATGAAAGAAAACAAATGAATAGGGCTCTGCCTTCAAGAAACTCACGTTTAAAAAAATATTTTAATGTTTATTTTTGAAAGAGAGACAGAGGATGAGCAGGGGAGGGGCAGAGAGAAAAGGAGACACAGAATCCAAAGCAGCTTCCAGGCTCTGAGCTGTCAGCACAGAGGATGCAGGGCTTAAACTCATGAATCATGAGCTCATGACCTGAGCTGAAATCAAATGCTTAACCATTGAGCCACCCAGGTACCCCAAGAAATTCACATTTTAATGACAAAAGTAAATAAATACAGGGAAAGAAGTATAACATTAGAGAACTACTCAGTTATGATGCCTAGAAAAGGGACAAGAAACTTGGGAAAGGTAAGGAGGTAGAAGGTAGCTGAGGCATCCAAGAGAAGAGAAAGATAACTTGAGTTACAGATAATAGGAGTTAGTCTGGTTAAGGATCACTTTATTCCTTATAAAGGGATCTACATGAAATAGGCAAAGAAATGTGAAACAGCATGGTGAATGTGTGCAGGGCATGGAAACCACTTAGATCAAAGAATAACAACAGATAACCTGGAGAGGCTGGGTCATGCAGGGCCTTTGTCCCATGCCAAGAAGTTTAAATTTTATGCTGCTGGCATTAGAGGCATTAGTGGTAAAGTTTTCACCAAGATAGTGACATCATTTAATTTTAATTCCATATCAATCATGCTATGGCTGTGCAAAAGTTAGGTTGGAGGGTTACAGATGGCAAAATCATTATGTCCATGGCTATAGTCCAGAAGACAAATGATGCCAACTTGAACACAGTGGTTGTAGGAACTAAGCATAGGTGATCAATTTCAGAAATACTTAGTAAATTGTTTAAAAATCATCAACGACCTTAGCAAAGGCAGTGTCAGGATACTGATGGGAATGGAAGACACATTTCATTCTTTATCCACAGCTGCAGAAATCATAGAAATTGTGGAGGTGGTGATTGGGAGCTCCCAAATCAGGAGTAACAGGATAACTTTAGAAAAATACTGATTATGCTGGCTTAATCTAGACCACTGAGTCAGTCACCATAAATCGAGCCCAGCATCCCTTATTTTAACAAGTCCTTTAAGTAAGTCTTACAGAGAGAGCAACATATTTGCCTTGGGAGATGCTAGGATAGACCAGTCTCCTATTAAAACCTGTAATTCAAATTTGATTCCTGGATTCAGACAGCAAGAATCCAGATAGTAAAGGCTGTAAAGACAAGGAAGGAGCTAAGCCAATGGCTGAAGAGGGCAGAGGTCAAAATGGGAGAATCCTAAATAGATTTAGATCATTAAGAAAGTGGATACAGAAGTATAGATGAGAAAAGAGATAACTAAAAATCTAAGGCACATGAACTAAGAACATTAGTTTATCAAGCTAAGACCACTAGTTCATCAAACATAATTTTATCTCACAAACATAAAATATAAATCTCTTGGGGTGCTTGGCTGGGTTGATCAATGAAGTATATGACTCTTGATTTCCAGCTTGTGAATTCAAGCCCTATACTGGGTGTAGGTAGAGATCACATAAAAATAAAATCTTAAATATATATATATATATAATACATACATATATATATCTATCCTTNAGTAGGGTTAACAATTTTAATCAGTGAAAACTCAATAGAAATTAAGTACCCAAAACAGAAATGTTCAAAATACTGTGGGGGATACCAAGTATATAAGGAGTTTGCAATCAGCCTCAGAGACCAAAAACTAATGTAAATCAATCAGAAACCTTGAAGTACCAAACAGCATGGGACCAACGCTAAAGTCATCAAGAGGTCAGAGCAAGCTGCAATTTGTGACCTCTGCCTCTGGCCCAATCCCAGCTTATCAAATTCTTCCTCTCTAATGCTCATTTCAAACCCTACCTCTTTCATAAAGTCTTTCCTGGACTCTCCAGAGAGATGAGATATTTTCTTTTAATCATCTAGGATATCCTATAATTCTAAAGGCACCATATTCTGTCTAAACTTCCATCCCCAGTAAAAAAAAAAAAAAAAAAAAAAAAAAAAAAAAAAAAAAACAAAAAAACAAAAAAAAACCTGTTGCTATATAATAGACACTGTCCTAAGCGCTTACATATATTAACTAATTTAATCTTCACAACTACTCTATGAGGTAGACCCTACTATTACCCCATCGTACAGATGAGGAAGCCAAGGTACCAAGAGGTTAAATGATTTCCTAAGATGACAGAACTATTTAAATGGCAAAGTTAGTCGGGGGATGTATATAGCCTGGTTCCTGAGACTTCATGTTCTTTACCACAACACTTCACAAGTTCTGGAGTACACTCTATGTTAGTCTACATTAGATTCTGTTGAGGCCAAATACTTTCTAATTGCCTTTTCATCCCAGAGTAAGTGCTCAAATATGTATTGATTGTTGGAATTCCTTTTGGTCACAAAAGATCATGCCCTATCCAGCCATGCTCATTCCTATGTAGTCAAAAATGACTACTTAATACACAGAAAAGACGAGAAAAGTGAGAGGAAAACACATTGCAGAGGAGTGGAAAACAAAAGCTAGATAGGTATAATGTTTTAAAAATCACATAGATTTTTGAAAAGGTGAGTGGTAACTGCAAGTTCTTGAGGACAATGACATGAAAGCTGTGTGTTGGAAAATTAATCTGAGAGCAACAATATTAGCATGGGATGGATTAATGAGTGGAGGAAAGGTGAGAACAGGATGGCTGAGTTCTCCAGGTATGAGGGCAGGACCTGGACTCAAATATGAATGTTCTGAATAAGGAAATTATAATATGCATTAGTTTTAGGAAGAGGATTTTAGAAAAAGACTAACTGTAGATTTTTTTAAATTTATTTATTTATTTTGGGAGAGAGAGACAGAGCGTGAGTGGGGGAGGGGCAGAGAGAGAGAAAGACACAGAATCTGAAGCAGGCTCCAGGCTCTGAGCTGTCAGTGCAGAGCCCAATAGACGTAGGGCTCGAACTCATGAATTCCAAGATCATGAGCGAAGTCAGACGCTCAGTTGACTGAAACACTCAGCTGCTCCCTAAGTGTAGATTTTTAAAATGGGTTTCTAGACTGGTACACCACTGAAAAAAAGATGGATTTTTAAAGCAGACTTTAAAATCAAGCTGTTATTCAATTTTTTTCCAAAGAATAATGTAATTTATCACTAAAATATTTTTATTTATAGCTGCTTCATGGAATTAGCCATTCTGTGAGAGATTCTAGTTTCTTTACATCGAACAACTATTTTTTGAAGTCCTAGAAAGACTGGACCCAGGGAGGTCTTAACACTTTTATATGTCTGACACTTTTTAGCTACTTAGAGATAATCTATCAAAAACATACATTTTTTAAAGCCAGGTTACACTCTGATACCCTGCAAGCCAAATCATAGACTTCTAGTTGTAAAGAACCTTCAAAGTCCTTTTTCTCAACCTGCCTCCCATTTACACCATGCCAAGGAGCCAGTCAGTCTTTAATTCCCAGTCTCTATCCTTCTGGTAATGGAATACTTACTGGTTCACAGGGAACTCATTCCATTCTTCACTCTTCTGTTGAGGAGTCTCTCTTACATTACATTTAAATCTGTCTGTCTGTAACTTTCGCTCATCTGTTCTGTGTCTTCTAGGGACATACAGAGTCAATCTAATCCCTCTCCAATTAACAACTCCTCAAATATTTGGAGACAACATCATGACACCACCAAGTACTTTTTAACAAATGCCTCACATAAGAATCATTAGCCTGATTACCCTAAAAATAACAGCACAGTGCACATCAACCCTTGTACTCTACTGGGTCCCCAAGTTTTTGAAGGGGCTCTTCAATATGTAGGGCCTCACACAGTTTCTGGCATAGAGCAGATTCTTAAAATATGACTGTAAATGACTCAACAAATAAATAGATCTATCTAAAAATAGAATTTTCAAACATATTCTTTCTCAACGGGTTTTATCATCTACTTACAACCAAACAAGTTTATTAAACTCTCTCTGCCCTCAAAAATCAAATAAATGTCATATAAGGAAAATGTAAATACAGAAATAATCTGGCAGGTATTCAGGTAAATGAAACATCTTGACAAACAATAAACTTTAATGGGGGAGACAGTTTTTACTGTAAATCCTTTCAAAATGTCTGAGTTTTTAACATGTGTACCTATTCTGTTTTTCAATTAAAAGATAGTTAATTTAACAAAAGAAAAATAATAAATTATCTCCATTTTAAGTCACTTAGTGGAATAGTATGGTATAGTGTGAAATGTGCCTTCTGTAATAAAAGGATCTGTCTTATCACATAAATATAGAATCATCAAATAAATGACTAGAAATAACATTAGATTTAATCTAGTCCTGAGGCATTCAACAATTTTGAGTACAACCATAGTAAGAAATACATTTCGTATTGCAGTATGATATACATACACAAATATATAACCAATACAAAAGTTTCCAATAATGTGTACTTACCGTTACTACTCAGAACGTACTCTGAAAATTTTTTTAAAGCTGTCACTACGCAGTAAGTTGATATCCTGTCCTCCTAATAAGTCACACTCACAGTTTGAAAAACATTGTTCTAGTGCAACATCCACCCTACCCTCAACCAATTTATTCATAAAGAAGGAACAATTCAGCTTGGATAAGTGATGTATATAAAATCACATAGCTAATTCAGAAAGCACTAAATGAAAATGATAAATGAAATGTACCTCCTGACTTCATGTAAGTTGCAAATAGTTGGGCAAACAGACAAGGCAACCAATTGTACAGTAAGACTCCTGTGCAGGAAGTATGAACAAGGACCACCAAGGAGGGGCCTCTAAATCAGACAGGAAGAGCTGAGGAAGAAGAGCAGGGTGATGGTTATACTGGATGAGAAGGGTGGACTATACTGGACTAACCAGCTCTCATTGCTTTCCCCCATGATACCTCAGCTTACCCGAGGCAATCCTTTAACAAACATCCATCTCAAACTACATAGCTCATGAATACCCCTAACTCCCTCAGCTGTTTTTTTCTTCACATCTCCCTACAATATAGTAGGTACTCAACTAAGCAAGGCTTCCTCCTTCCCATTCCTGCTTTTGTTCTTGAAGCAAGAAACTCATGATCCTTCTACCATTTCCCTCCTTCACCAACTTGGAAAAAAAATTCCTGAGGGAAAAAAAATATTCAAGGTAGGTAAATCAAATAAAGTCCCACGCCCCCCACACACACAATTTCACATGCTTTTTTGTTAGAATTAAGTAAACAGATCGTATAAACTTCCTTAAATTAAATCTACCAAGGACTGCAGTCAATATTCACAAAGTTATGTTGGTATTTCCAGATGAGAATGCAAAAATTTCACCACACAATGGTTGTTGTAGGATTAAGAATCAGGAATGCTAGTATCCATGAAAATAGACCATGGACTTTTTCCTTTCTCTTAAATATATGAAAAGAATGAATCTCAGTTTTATTAACCAGAAAACAGACACACAGATTTCTAAGCTTCCTCTAGATAAGACATCCAAAGCTAATCTTACACAAATATTCTAAGGCACATTTAAAGGTAACACAAAGATATTGTAATTCCAAATGAAACCAGTTAACTAGCTCAGAGCTGAAATTGGTGGTTAGTAAGTTGTAAGAATGCCTATCAAGTCAGAGTATAAGTCTTTCCACTGAAAATAGTCACTGTATGTTACTTCAACATTGACTACAATTATTGCAATACTTCTCTAAGGTCTAATATCACTAGACACAACTATTTTTCTGTCCTAGCTCCTGATCTCTTCACTGGAGATCTTTTCTGTTCCTTGGGCTTAGCTTATGCTCTTGCTAAGTAGTCCTGCTTCTCCATTGGACTCTATTGCTTTTTCCCACCTCTACCCCCAGTCTTTGCCTATTAATTTTACCTAATATTTCCAAAAGATAAAGATATGCTAAGAATGGTTTACTCCATATCATAGAATCAAATACTTTCCTTAAAATTTATTCTCTGAAAGAAGGGAGTAAAATTCAGCAAAATTCATTTTAATTCTATTATCACAATGTTATTAATTATATTATGTTCATTATCTCTAGTATTACCATTTAAACTCTAGCATGTCACTTAACTGTTTTCCAGCTCAATCTTCCTCATTTCTAAATTGACGTTAATAAAACAAGACTTTACTCTCCTTTCAGGGATATTGTAAGAATTAATAAAAGAATAAATGGAAAAGTACTTTAGAACTCTTGGGAAAGAGGAGCATACAAACTGGATTTACGTTGTTTTATGCTGTTTAAAGAAAAAAATACACTATGGTAATCCTAAATGTGGGCAATGCTTTCTCTAAAGAAGGCCCATGTATACTCTAAGTTAGTATGATCTAAAAGTTAGTATTTTGATGCAGCTGTAATTTACTAATATGCACAAAAAGGAGAATTTATAAATACGCATCACTATCTATCATCTCTCCCAATTTATTATTTATTGTACAATACAGTATTGGTTATAATTATACATACCATATAATTTTTGTATAATTGTACAGTTATGTGTTGTATTCAGAAAATTTCCAGTCCAGATAAAAGAGTTAGACTTAACAGCCATTAAATGAGTTCTAGTACCAATTCCAATGTGGGGAGGATGGTTCCCAAACCAACAAGCAGTGCTCTGGACACGAGCTGGGTGTCCTATAATTCAACTCAATTCTGACACCAAAATCCAGAGATAGCATCATATTCCACAGGTTGAGGGCTTAGTCCCACAGGACTGCACCCCCACATTTCAGATGCCAATCTGAACTTCCATGGGTTCAATTAATTTGCTACAGTGGCCCACAGGACTCAGAGAAACATTTAACTTATTAGATTACCAGTTTATTATAAAAGGACATAACTGAGGAACAACCAGGCGGAAGAGATGCATAGGGCAAGGTACGGAGAAAGGGCGAGGTGCTTTCATGCCTCTCCAGGCAATCTAGACTCCCTAAATCTCCATGTGTGCAACCCAAAAACTCTCTGAACCCAGTTCTTTGGGTTTTTATAGAGGCTTCATTACATAGTCATGATTGGTTAAATTATTGGCTGTTGGCAACTGATTTAATCTCAAGGCTTCTCTTCTCCTAAGAAATTGGAGGATAGGACTGAAAATTCCTCTTATTGAAGGGTTAGCTCCACCAGCAACCAGACCCCATCCTCAGGTGCTTTCCAAAAGTCACCTCATTAACATAACAAGAAAAAGGCTTTATTACTCTCAACACTTAGAAAATTCCAAGGGTTTGTGAGCTGTAAGCAAAGAACCATGGATGAAGACCAAATAAATATGAGAACTATATTTTGGTCATATGAATGACCAAATATACGTTTTTCTTATGAATCATAATATCATAGTCATCATTTGTTGAATGCACATTATGGGCCACACACTATACAATATCTTACTTAGAACCCACATGGACATAAAAAAAAAATGAAGTCTAGGGCACTTGGGTGGCTCAGTCAGTTAAGCGTCCAACCCTTGGTTTCAGCTCAGGTCACAATCTCATGGTTTGTGAGCCTGAGCCCCACGTTGGGCTCCTCGCTCACAGTATGGAACTTGCTTAAGATTCTCACTCTCCTTCTCTCTTTCTCTCTGCCTCTCTCCCACTCATGCATTCACACACGCACCTCTCTTTCTCAAAAATAAATTAATATAAATAAATAAAGCCGATATTATGCCTATACTGCAAATGAGGAAATTAAGTCCCAGAGAGGATCAACGCCTTGCTGAGGAGTCATGCTACTAACAGTAGTCATAGGTGGGACTGAAACATCAGTGAGCAAAGCATGCACTCTAATACCAGGATATGATGAGTCCTTTTCAAATATCTGCTTTTTGAGAATCTAAGAAAACAAAGATCATAATGATGAGTCACCCATCAAATTAATTATTTAAATGGATTTTTCTTTTTATTCCAAGACACTGAAACAAAGAGATCCTTCAGAAGCCCTCACCACTTCTAATAGGTATGTATGTGTTATTCATGGGTATATCATAATCTTGATACAGTGGGAAATGAAAATGAGATGTGCTGTCACAAAGGAGAACTAAGACACACACTTACTTGATATTTGTTGAAGTAAGAGGACTTTCAGCAGAGATGTTAGAGAAAACCAAAATCTATAGCAGTCCTGTATCATTCATATAATTCATGGATTAAATATATCATCCCCTTTCCTCAGGAACTATCTTGCCTTTCTAATCAATTAACAGTAAGAATTTAACACAACATTGATGCTTGTTGAAATTAATTATTAAAATAATTTCTCTGATATCGGTGGGCCTTATTCTAAGAATACAAAATACAGAAGAAAACAAATACAAAAAAGAACATGAAACAGGCAAAACTGAAGTGTGAGGATTTGTTACCCAATATACATGCTTTATTTTACCAAAAAGTTCACACTTTTCTTTAAGTGGTAACTTTTCCATTTATATTATTTATTTAAACTCAACTTTGCAGAAGTTTTCCTTGGTTTAAGAAAGGACTATTAGTGATCATCCCAGGAACAATTTTCTAGATGTACCCACCCGTTGGGAAAACAATAATGTGTGAAAAAGTCCACTATTTCATTTAGTCTCTCCCTGGGCCTGTTTCCTAAAAGTCACAATTTACTCTAGAGTATATTACCTCAGCCAAATTACCTGGTCTAAGATAGGCCTGACAAAAATCTGTTCATGTCTACTTCCACTATGGTGTATGGGGTGGGGGGGGGGGGGGGTGGCGTGGGGAAGGAAAAATCACTGTTGATCTGTTATCAAGTAAAATAGCGGAGGAAAATGTCAAGGAGGGGGAAAGATCAGTCCAATGGAAAGGAATGGAAAAAGGAGGCAGAGAGGGTAAGAGGGAGGCACTTGAAAACAATAAGAGGAGGAAAAGAAGATGATGAGCTGAACAGGGCCACCAGTTCTGAACACCAAGTTCCAAACTCAACTCTGATTCTGTTTCCGACCTTGGGCAAATCTCTTGGTTTCTCTGTATCCTAATGTAGCTCCAGGAAGTTAGCAAAGAAATGAAGACAGAAGAGCTTCTTACAGAACCTCATGAAATGCCTGCCCTTGCTACTAATAAAAGCAAAGCTAAGCTACCTATGACAAAAAATAATAAAACACCAATTTGGTATTAATAAATCCTCTAATTTGTTGGAACAGTGTTTAACTCAATAAATGCAAATCATTAGTGTTAACCTCTTCTTTTATCCTCCCCCACTTCTAAACAATAAACAACACATTCTACTCTCAACTTTGCCTTTAGGAACATTTCCCAGACATTTTGTCTTCAATTTACTTCACTACTTTAACTAAATGCCTTTTGTTTTTAAGAGCTAGAACAAGAGGGGCAGGGCAGGGGCAGGGGCGCGGAGAGAAAGGGAGGGAGGGAGAGAGTGTGTCTCAAGCAGGCTCCACGCTCAGCACAGAGCCAGATGGAGGGCTCCATCCCATGACCCTGGGATCATGACCTGAGCCAAAATCAAGTGCCCAATGATCAACTGACTGAGCCACCCAGATGCCCCTAAATACCTTATTCTTAAAATTCTTAAAAAGGAAAATAGAGGTGCCTAGGTGGTCAGTCATTTAAGCATCTGACTTCGGCTCAGGTCATGATCTCATGGTTCATGATGAGTTCAAGCCCCACATCAGGTGAGCCCCACTTCTCTCTCTCTCTCCCTCTCTGTCCCTCACTCACTTGCACCCTCTCTCTCTCAAAACAAAGAAGAAAGAAAGAAAGAAAGAAAGAAAGAAAGAAAGAAAGAAAGAAAGAAAGGAAGGAAGGAAGGAAGGAAGGAAGGAAGGAAGGAAGGAAGGAAGGAAGGAAGGAAGGAAGGAAAAAAGAAAGAAAAATAGAATTCAACTCCCTTCAGCATTAGTGCCTTGGAGGTCCTTATAAAGCAGTTGGCCTGGGAGCTCCTGTGTGGCTTAGTCGGTTAAGCGTCCGACTTTCGCTTAGGTCATGATCTCACGGTTCGTGGGTTCAGGCCCTGCGTCGGGCTCTGAGCTGACTGCCAGCTCAGAGCCTGGAGCCTGTTTCAGTCTGTGACTCCCTCTCTCTCTGACCCTCCCCTGCTCACGCTGTCTCTCTCTCTCTCTCCTAGAAATAAAAAAAAAAAAATAAAATAAAGCATTAAAAAAAAAAAAGCAGTTGGCCTGATCCATCCCACTCTTACTTAGCCTTCATTGCATCCAGTTATATTTTTAATCTCTTCAACCTTTTTTCTTTCCTCCTACTCTTCTCTCAGGTTCTCTCCAATACACAGTATCTCTTTGTGATAAAGTGATAGTCTAAATTCAATGCTTTGTTGTCAAGTCAGACACTGAGACACAGATAGCCACCTCCCCACTTTGACATCGATACTTCAGTACATGCAGCCTTGAGTTAAAATGATACCAGCTGCCAAATGACACTGGAAACTCATATATTGTCTACTTTCCTTTTATATCCCAATTCAATTTCAGAATTATGGATTTTTCAAGTTGTTTTCTTTTTCATAAAAATAAATTGACAGAGTTAAAGTTATTTTGTTCCAGTTTGCATTACACACAGCTGCACTCATTTTACAAAGCCACTTAAAAGTTGAGATATCATATCTTATGCTGTCAATTCTCCTTTTATATATACATCAGCTTCTATACATGCATACTTCCTTTTATATTCTTACCCAGAATGCTTAGAACTCAAAAAATACATGTTCATTGACTTTATCTGCTCATATTTCTCAAGAGTACGAATAGGAGTCATACCCAAGGCTCAATCTCAGCTTGACCACTTACTAGCCATGTGACCCTCTGCAAATTACTGGTCTCTCTACCCTGAGTTTCCTCCCCTACGGACACGGAGATGTGAAGACAGGTAAGATAAAGAAAGCATGGAAAGTACATAACAGTGTCCATGCTTACAGTCTCCTTCTTCCTTCCACTTTATAAAAATGTGTTCAGTATTATATTATCCATTGGGATTTTAAATTAATGCGGACAATGTGAGAAATTACAAAGCAGACTTAGAGGAAGGCAAAACTTTGGCCAAACGGAAAAAAAAATGGATTATTCTTTACAGCACAGTAGCTCAGGGCTCTCTTGACTTGGTTCTGGTGGGAGAAAAAATCATCTATTTCTGTTGTAGTCCCCTCAATATTAAATAAATTATAGTAACAAGTAAAACATCATAATTTAACTCCACTTATTAGCCCTAACAAAAGGTACTAAGAGAAACACCTAATATACTAAATGTATGTTCCATTGGTAGATAACCCAGTAGCCTAATCTCTAGCTATTAAGTTTCCATTCCTCCAAAGTTCTGGAAGGCTTTCTGCTCAAGTTTATTCCTAAAGAAGTTAATCAAGTACATTTTTTAAAATATCTCTTAATGATAAGTAAATTTCAAAACAGAGATTTCCTATCCAGTCCAGTGCACCTAGTTTTATTGCTTCTCAGATATTATTAATAAAAAAGAATTAAGTTGATTGTGGTAATTAAATCCTACCAACTGTGACCTTGTGATAACCTATAGTATGTATGTTAATTCAGCAAAAATATCTTCATAATTTCAGGTTTTAGCAATTCGTTGGATGAAAAAAGTTCATGTGTCTAGTACTTTNAAATAAATAAATAAATAAATAAATAAATAAAATAAATAAAATAAAAAATGAGAGAGCAGTGTATCACTAGGGCACAAATAAAAATCATTTTATCTTAAAAAAAAATAAAATAGAATCTTGAGAACCATGAAGCTCAATTTTCAAAAATTATCACATTTTAATTGTTAGCACCTTACCTAATAACTTTAACACTTGAAAGTCATTTGTTGAAAAATATTCACTAATTCAGATGCTTCGATATTTAAAAAAAACTTTCCCTTAGTACAAACCCATTTCTGAATTAAGAAGTTTTACTAATATGAATGCTTCTGTGCCTAATCTCATTTGCAATTAGAGAACTCTTACCTCCTCAATTTTTAACTACTCTCCTTTAATTAGTCAAAGGATTTAAAAATAGGTTAGTGTCTAAGCCATATAAATGACTTTGGATTTTTAAAAAATTATCTGGTTATCCATTCCAACAACAGCACCAAATGGCTATTAAGTTTCTCCCTCAAAAAAAAAAACCTTTAATTTGAGGGGCGCCTGGCTGGCTCAGTTGGTGGAGCTTGCAACTCTTGATCTCTGAGTCATGAGTTCAAGCCCCCTGTTGGGAGTGGAGCCTACTTAATTTAAAAAATATGTATTTTAAAAAAGTCTTAATTTGATAACCAATATCTATCTTTAAAACATCACAACTAAATAAATATACATTTGACACCTCCACCTTGAAATACACTCCCTCAACATAGTCACTTTAAAAAATTTTTTTTAATCATTAATCAGAAAACCTATTCTATTTGTACAAAATTAAAAGTCTATTTACCACTCAGACTACAATAAAATAATGTGGAATTCTCTGGCTATATAATTAGCATTGAAGAACTAATGTTTCCAGCAAGTATATCATTAAAAAACATTTGCACATTAGCAACTAGTACAGTTTTCATTTAACACCTCCATAAACAAGTTATATGCACTCTAAACACATACTTAAATAAACAACCCAATTACATGCTAGAGCTCCCTGCAAGAATGTCTAATACAGTAAAGAAAAATACTTACCCTTTAACTAATGTTGCTTCTTCCTAAGGAGTTGCCTCAAATCTTCTGTGAAATGAGGCAAGGTAGACATAAATAAATATGATTAAGACTATTAACATGACAACTGCTTATTTATTTAGGTAGTGCTTTTAAGTGTGATTGAAGAAAGAAGTTAAAAGTATTCATGAGAGGTTTGGTAAATCTAAATACAGAGGAGACAATATCACACAGAGGTTTTAGAGAAGAGGTCTAGAGTCCAGACACCTCAGGTTGAATCCTAGCTCCACTGTTTTTAATGTTAAACTAAATTAGCCATCAGCAAGTTACTCAAACTCTCTAAATCTCAATTTCCTCCTCAGTAAAATCGAACTCATAAGAGCACCTTCCTTTTTAAGGTTTTATGAGTATTAAATGAGATTATCCATTAAAAGCCCTTAGAATAACACCAGATGCATAGCAAGCTCTCAGTTAACCACTATCATCATCATCATCATCATCTCACTGCACTGTAAAAAAAAAAATGGATGTGAAGTAGTTGAGTAAATTCAATTCTTCCATACACAAACCAAACAAATGGGCAGACCCCACACTAGATAATGAACCCTTATATTCGCACCATGAGTCTCAGCTTCTCACTAGATCTTGTGCTGCCTCTCACTGCCAGCTGATATCTGAACAACCAAAAAGAACAATCTGGTTACTCACACTATATTACGTTAATGTGTAAATTCATCACTTTGGAAAGAAAGTCACAAAGTAGTTCATTCATGACTCATTTTATTCATAACAATCTCAAACCTGTCACCCAAAAATTGGATTTTACAGCTACAGTTAAGTGAAGTAAACACATTCACAACCAAATTCATTCGGTGGTGTAAAAAAAAAATCAATATAAACTATCTGAGAGAAGAAAATAGTCCACTAAATACAGATTGTTAAATGTTGAGGAAAATGCATCATTATTTTGAAGAGAACAAGCTTAATTAATGAGCAAACACAATTGACACAAGCAATGACCCCTTGTTTTATGATTACATTCAATAACTGCACATCCACCAGAGTCTTAAAATGAAAACAGATAACATATAAAAGAGGAAAGTTTCATCCTTAAAGGAAAGGACCTTATCTTTATTGCAAAATGTCTGGATAATAAAAAGATAAAAGGTTATAGTGGGATATGAGTAGTTTTTTTTTTTTCTGTCTAGGACCAATCTCCTTTCAAAATTGAGAACTCCTTTTTCCCTAAGGCTGGTTTATAATTAGAAATTAGATTCCTCAATAATTCAATGACTGAACCTTTATTAAAGTCAAATGACCTTTTTAATTAATTTTTTCCTAATATATAAGCTCTATAGGCAAGTGTCATCTCTACAGATAATAAAGCCGTTATATATTATTTATATAATGAAATTTCCCCTCTCTGTTCATTCTTTTCTCTGAATTGATATTCTAACAGCAATTAATTATTGTAAAACCTTAAAAAGTATAACAATACTAATGTATCTTGCTAAATGTTCTGAATTGTTTGATACTTATAATGTCCCTTATAATATTATAAGTCCCTTATAATGAAAAATGTTTAAGCTAAAATATTTTACTCTTCCATATCTCTTTTTTGGAATTCCCATTTTAAAAGAATACAGCTAGTAAGGGGAAGTGTATCAGGATTTGAAAACCTGAAGAATGGAATTGAGATACATGCATAAAACTGACATTACGTCCAAAAGCTCTTGACACAGTGAATTTATAATACAGGCCCATCCCAGTAAATGTATGAAGGATGCATAAAAATACGGCAGTTGAATTTGAATTACTTACAATTTTCATCTTTAAGTATTTGGTTAAAAAACAAAAGTAGTTCAATGACAAAGGCATCACGTTAAATGTCCAGGAGCCTGAAAATTCAAAAGTATACTGTCCTCAAGCCTCACTCTCCTTATGGATACTACTGTAAGTTTGGTGAATTTCAGTGATCATAAATCAAAAACAAAGTAAAACCCTTACTGTATGGCTGCTGTTGGCATATGTTTGAAATCACATTCATCTTTCACTTCACCATTAGTCTGAGATGAGGTATGTAAAATGTTTCACCATCACTTTTCTCACCACTCAAAATGATAAAACCGAAGTGAAGGGATTAAGAATTAAGAGATTTACTCAATTGTCAGCAATTTTACTTTTTTACTGGGGTCCTAAGCTTTCTAATTCACACCAGGAGGAAAAAAGATGATAGGAAGAGTGTCATCAGACAGAGCATCATCTGAGAGAAGAGAATATGCACTTTAGAGATACTAACAGTTTCCAAAGGAGATGTGGGAATATCGGAATTTTACCCATTGCCAAACACTAGCAAAAAAAAAAAAAAAAAAAAAAGGAACAGGAACCTTCTGAGTCTCAAATCACTAACCAACCCCATACAAAGAGTAAAGTACAAGTTCGGGATTGTCCCCACGCCAGACCACTGTCTCGCCGCTTGTCCATTTCCACCTGCTTTACTATAGGAAGCAGATTTCAGCTTTCATAATGCTTTCGAACAGGCTTTTCTTGGCCAACGTCTGCACTCTTCAGGCGAGGCCGTTAAGGTAACTTAATCCCTCACTCACTGCTCGCTGCAAGAAATGCCGATTCCCAATTCAAAAATTCACTCCCTCGCTTTTTCTGCGTTAAAGGAGTCACGAAGAAACCCGTAATTCTGATTTGGGTTCAGTATACGATCTTGAAGACTCGCCGGACAGATTTCAGGGCACGGAAGATGATGCTGGGGGAGGGGGCGGGCGGAGAGAGTGCGAGAAAGATGCTGGTCAATCCCGAGATGATGCAGGAATGACATGGCATCTGGGCAACGCGAGTCCACGCTCACCCCCCCTCCCAGCCTGTGCCTCGGTTTCTCTGACATAAGCCTGGGTCTGTGAATAGGTGCACACGCGAACACACCACCTTTTATTCTCCGACTCCCTGGGAGGAGAATGGTGGGGAAGCGTGGCCGGGTAAAGCTTCACCACAACAAACGGTTTCTTTCTCCTCGCACCCCGCCTCCCCTGCTAGGGGCAGGGGACGACTGTCTCGAACAGTAGACAGCTGAGCGTAACGGAGAACCAGGGCAAGAAGGACAGCATCTCCTGGGGGGGGAGGGGGGAGGGGGAGNCCGCGGAGGCCGGGCTCTGCCCTCCATTCCGACTCAGCCCGGGGTCTGCTCTCGGGCTCTGCTCCAACGGGCCCGGAGCCGGGTCGCCAGCCCCGCCCCCCGCGCGCTCACCTGCCCACGAAGTTCTCGAGCACCGAGCTCTTGCCTGCGCTCTGGCCGCCCACCACGGCGATCTGCGGCAGCTCCAGCAGGCAGCTCTGTCCCAGCGCCGAGAAGGCGTCCTGCAGACGGTTCACCAGCGGGATCAGCTCCTCCATCTCCCGATTCCCCATCCTGCCAGCGCCGCCGCCTGCTTGCTGGTGCCTGCTCCCCTCTGCGACCTGGCGGGGGAGCCGGGGCCGCGNGCCCCCCGCCAGCCGCTTGGCTCCTGACAGCTAACGGCCTGCAGCGCGCCTGCGCGGGCGGGCGGGGGCGTGGCCTGTCTCCTCAGCCGTCCCCTCCGCGCCCCGCAGGGCTGTAATTCCGCGGTAGGATTCCCGGCTGGACTCCCCGGCCCCGCGCGCACACACTGCCTCCCAGCTGCGGCCAGATGCCACCTCCGTCTTCTACTACCAAGGCTCAGAGGCAAAGTTACAGCACTTGGCCAGGGAGCAGCTACAAAGCTAAAGTCCGGTGGAAATCCCTACCGATGACATCTCAGCCTTGTCACCAGCAGCAGCATCTCCGCCGCCACCACCACGGCACCGCCACCACAGTCACTTCCCAAAAGCATGTTCTCACGCCCTGCTCCAGAACGCAGCTCTTCTCAAAGAAGAGCCACTGTTGGTAAGGGGGCTTACCTGTTGGTAAGGGGGCTCCTTGGTCAAAGGAGCCGACCTGTGGAGTCTAGATTCTTCCATCTGACATCCATTTCAGGACCTGCGTAGTCTGACCCTACCTAATTATTCAACTCTAATGATTCTGTCTCCCAGCCCCGTCTAAACAAAGGTGGAGCCGGTGGTGTTTACTCAGTACCACTCCCCCTCTTCAGTCTACCACACTTGTTCTGTCTTTTGCGATTTCTCATGCCGTTTCTCCTATCCATCTGTCTCCTTCATAGGGTCTGTCAATAAGCGTGGACTCTGCACATTTTCTGTTACATTTATCAGACTGAGACGGGTCCTGTGCCTGCTGATGGAGACACGAAGATAAATGGTCATGTTTTGCTTAGCCTCCTTAGAGGGTTCCTCTTTACAAATAGTATCGATGACCTCCAGGATTTAATTCATGGGCCGTGTCTCACATTTTAAGCTCTACCTAAGGACTTTCCAATGGCTTTAACTCCACAAAATGACTAGCGACTACAAGAATCTAAACTGCCAACCCACCTCTCTCTCCTTTACTGTTGACTGTACTCCAAACTGGTCCTGGACCTCATTACCTGAATGTCCCACAAGTACCTCTGACTCAATTATTCAAAACTGAGCTCATCTTTTCTAATTTCAGCATTTAATGCTATAAAGTTCCCTTGAGCCCTAAAAAGACTTGTATAAAACTGTCTAAATAACCAAAACACTGAGAACAACCCAAACATCCATCAAAAGGTAAATGAATGAACAAGTATGATTTGGGTATACTCCTAAGCAACAAAAAGCAGTGAACATTCAATACAGCAATAATATAGTTGAATCTCAGATACATTATGCTGAATGAAAGCCACTAAAGAGTATATATTGTATGTTTCCATTTATATGAAGTTCGGGAATAAGCAAAATTATCTGTGTGGATAGAAATTAGAGTAGTGGTTGCCTCTGAGGTGTAAGGACTGACTGCAAGAGGCACCAGAGATCTTTGTAAAGTAATGGAAATGTTCTCTGTCTTGATTTGGATGTGAGTATGCATTCATAGACTCATTGAACTAAACATTTAAGATCTGTGCATTTCAGGGGTGTCTGGGTTGCTCAGTCAGTTGGGTGTCTGACTTCAGCTCAGGTCAAGATCTCACAGTTTGTGATTTAGAGCCCCACATTGGGCTCTGTGCTGACAGCGCAGAGCCTGGAGCCTGCTTCAGATTCTGTGTCGCTAGCTCTCTCTGCTCCTCCCCTGCTCACATTCCATCTCTCTCTCTCTCCTTCAAAAATAAATAAACATTTAAAAATAATTTTAATCTGTGCATTTCACTGTAAATTATACCTCAACTTTTTTAGAAAGCAAAAGAGAAAGACAAAACTGAATGCACCATCTCTTCCACCAAAGTGTATCTCTAGTAGGATGTCTGCCTAACATACCTTCTTCAGGAATCACCCCTCCATCTATTGCATGGTTATAGCCAGAGCAGTCATGAAGATACAAGGGCATGAAGAGCAGCTAACTGTGCCCTCCAGTGTGCTCCCTATCTCAGCAAGAGGTCTGCCCAGTCCCAATCCAGAATCTAGAAGTCATTCTAAATCCTTTTCACTCTGTCTCTCCCTCATCCCCTACATCAAGTTGGATCCCAAATTATTCCCATTCTGCCTCCCTAGAACCCATCTCATCTTCTTTTTCTTTGCTGTCAGTGCCTCATTTATAACTATCATTTATTAACCAATATAGTGGTTATGATAGTTATAAATGAGGCACTGATAGCAAAGAAGAGATAGATAGATAGATAGATAGATAGATAGATAGATAGATAGATGATAGATAGATAGATAGATAGATATACATATATATGTATGTATATATCATGAACAGATTTTCATTATTGCACTTGACACATTGCATTAAATCTCTGATTTATATATCTCTCTCTTCCACTACAGTGATAGCAGAATAAAGCCCCCTTACCAACAGTGTCCACACTTAAATCCCCAGAAACTGTGAATATGTTACCTGACATGACAAATGGAAATTTACACATGTGATTAAAATAAGAGACACCTGCGTGGCTCAGTCCCTTAACCACTGAGCTAGGCTTAGGTTATGATTTCACAGTTCATGAGTTTGACTCCTGCATAGGGCTCTCTACTGTCAGCACAGAGCCCACTTGGAATCCTCTGTTTCCCTCTCTCTGCCCCTCCCCTGCACGTGTGCTCTCTCTCTCTCTTCCTCTCAAAAAATAAACATTAAAAACAAATTTAAAAAAAAAAAAGCTAAGGTCTGTGTAGTAGGGAGATTATGCTAGATTGTCTGGATGGGCTCAGACTGATCACAGAGATCCTAAAGAACAGAGAGCTGTGTCAGAAGGAGATGTGACTACAAGAGTCATCACGGAGCTGCAACTGTGCTGGCTTTGAGATGGAGAAAGGGGGACCACAATCCAAGCAATGTTGGCCACCTCTAGAAGCTGGAAAAGTCAAGGAAATAGAGTCTCCCTGGAGCCTCCAAAAGGAACACAGCTCCGCTGACACCCTCATTTTAGCTCCCTGAGACCTGTATCAGACTTCTAACTGACAGAACTGTAAGATAATAAATTTGTGTTGTTTTAAACCACTAAGTGTATGGTAATTCATTAGAGGGGCCACAGAATATGAAAACAACTAACGGTAAGTTCCTTGAGGGCAAGATCCTTCTTTGTGACTCTTGATGCCTAGCACTGTGCTTAGTACCTAAGGACACAATAGTCTCCAGGGATTAGACATAAACAAATTATCACAACACAATGTAATAAGCATTCCAATGGTGATATGCACTGAACTGTGTCTTTTCACAATGCATATGTTGAAGCTCTAATCCTCAGTGTGGCTGTAGTTAGAATAAGGTTAAATGAGGTCATAAGGGTGGAGCACTGATCCAAAAGGACAAGTGTCGTTATAAAAGCTTGCTTTATCTTTGCCATATGGAGACACAGTGAGAAGTCAGCCATCTGCAAGCCAGAAAGAGTCTTTACCAGGAACCAAATCAGTCAGCACCTGAATGTTGTACTTCCTAGCTTACATAATTTTAAGAAAATAAATTTCTGTTGTTTAAGCCACCCAGTCTATAATATTTTGTTATGGCAGCCTGAGCAGACTCACCACACCATGTTTGTTTAAAGTAAAAATGGAAAATCAAGATGGGAACCAGGGAGCAACCATTCCATCTGGGGAGGCTTTGATGAGTGTATTCTGCACTCTGCTATGTGCTGTGAGGAATATAAAAAAACTCAGAAGCACTAGCCCTTGCCCTGCATATCTCACACATTACCTCTAATGAAAAAGGTAATGTTACCATGCCTTAGACAGAGAATGTATAATCATTATATAAATTTGAATTTCATATGCACTGAAGCAATGCATGTCATCTCTATTCTCCAGAACTTAGTTCAAATCAGTCCCACCCACCTACTTCAAGAAACCAACATGAACTACTTTTGTTAATTGCTTTCTTCTTTGTGTCCCATTTCCAGAATCAATTCTGCAATAACCTGGAACCAGGAGAAATTTAATACTCACATTCAACACCCTTTTCGCATAAATTAATCTGGATAAAACAAATAGCAAGGAAAGCTCCAAGGGGAAAATCTGAAAGGAATTCTTGACAAGAAGACCACCTACACCTTTGGGGGTGGGTGTAAAGCTGAAAAGGGGAGCCCGGTCAGCCACCCCTGCTTCCTGACTGCGTCACATGATCACCTCAGCCCTACTTCAGCACCAAGCGATGAATGCCAGTTCCTGCTCTCTAACACACTTGTTTCCATGCCACCTTCCAGAAAAGGCAGCAGATTCCTAAAGGTTAACAGCCATTGTCAGGTGTGGCTCTCTAGCTAAGAAGTTAGAACGTTTTATGAACACATCAGAACTCTTATTGAAAAGAGTATTTTCCTTCAGGATCATTTTGAAAAGCAACAAGCCTATTGCAATACTACTGCGTTTCACACAGTATCAGTGGAAACCTTCCCTTGAAATTAATAAACCTTTTCCAAAAACTCAGACTCCGTGTTCCACAGTCACACATCATTTCAAGTGAACAGAATATTTATCCATGTTGACTTGCTACCACATTCATAGGACTCTACACCAAATAACTTCTAGCTAATTCTAAGAATTACATATATACACTTAAATATATGTATCTTAAGTATGCATATATTTTAAAAAGATTCTACAGGTTGAAAGCAAGCTCTAAGGGGGTAGGAAATGTTTGAGTAGAGAAAACATCTTTGGAAAACACTTAACCTCTGAAAGAAGAGCACATACTTGAATATATGATTTAGGAATTCATAGTTTTTAAAAATCAGTCATATTACTACAGAGCCACATCTCATACATCTCCCACAGTGCCTCACTCAGTAATCAGTAAATATTTATGAAATAGATCTGAACCAAAACTGTAAGCATTTGTCGTGTCAAAGTACTTGTTGGTATTTCATGAGTACCAAAAGGTAAATGATAATATTCTGTGTACAATTTAGGACCCATTCAAGCCTTACAGTTCTTTTTCCAAAGGTGATCACTTGAATGGATTTTAGATCTTACTGCAAATCAGTTTGTCTGATCTTTTAAGCCATCTTTTAAGTTCTGTTAATCCCAGAAAATATCCAACATAGACACACAGACTTTCAATACTGTAGCCATCCTGGTTGACACTTATGTGTCCCAGCACTTCTCTCCTTCAGCCGAGAGTAGGGGTCAGAAAGTAAAGATTCTCCATTTTATTGCCCATATTTCTCCTTCACTGTCATCAAGAAGCAAAATAACTCTGGAAGAACCACTCCAGTCTCCTACCCTTATCACTTCTGTCAGTTTGAGATCTGACAGATGGAGTCTCACCAGTAGTCTCATAGAAGCATAGCTGAATCCCCCACACCTGCAGGGCAGAAAATACCAACAAGCAAGCTCAAGGTGTTAAAACGGAAGGGTAAGGAAGAACTGTCTACATCACTTCTATTTGACTTAGCAGCTTGTGCCTCCTTCTATCAAGTAGGTATAGCTGTTTTTCTGCTGTAAGCATAATCCATACATACTGAAGTAAAACAGAAAGCACATGGATTCCTTTTTAAAAGGAGGGCCCCCTAGTGCTTTTGAATTCTCATGTGTTGAATTATGAATCCTATACATACAGAGATATATAGGGATAATTATATATTAATTGCATATTATGTACAATTCTATACTATCATTAATAACGCAATAATGTTTTTATATAGAGGTAAGCTACAATGGCCATTTAAAATATGTTTATGAAGTTTTTTCGCTGACACAGAGAAATGAAATATTTTGTTTTATTCATATAAAATATTAAATGAAAAATGTAAGTTATAGAATATTATATGTGGATTATCATACCTGCATAACAGCCTGTCTAGGGGGAAAAAAACTAGAAAGAACTGTGCCCCAAAATTTAATGTTACTCTCAATGAGAAAGCCCTTTCCCATTTTTTTCCCCTCAAATTTTCTACAATGAATGTGTATTACTCTTACAATTTAAAAATGGAATAAAAATGCCATTTGGATGAGCCGTAATTGGTTTACATACACACCTGCTTGTCAACCACAAAATTGTTGTGTAATCTCAGGTTAAAATAACACTGCATATAGGAACTGGAGAGGTCATGAGCTTCTTGACCCCAAGCCTTTGCCACTCATTGGCAGCTGGTAAGTAGCAAGTGATAACTGAGATTTTAAAGTAGGAAACATTTCTTTATAGCTCAAAGATCAGAAATGTTACAAGCTCTGGCCACTATGGTCACAGGAAATATCACCAGCCAAGCCCCCAAACCGAAGGCTATCCACAGCTATAGGAAAGTAGGTGCATGAGCTGAATTTTGTGTCCTTAAAGCATATGCCATAATCTATGGCATCAATAAGCCAGATAGAAAAGACTGCATCCTGTATGAAAACATTTATATGACATTTTAGAGAAACCAGAACTAATGTATGATGACAGAAAGCAGTCTGGGGCTGAGGGTGGGGACAGAGGATTGACTGCAAGGGGCATATGGAATCTCTTCTCTTGATTGTGCTGGTGGCTATGTGGTTGAATATGTTTGCCAAAACTCATTGAACCATAAACTTAACATGGTGCATTTTGTTTTACATTAATTATACTCTCATAAAGATAACCTATGGCATTTGTGACACATACCTATATGGCATGTAATGGTAATACAGAGTATGATCATCTCAGTCTGAGGATAACCTTAGTAATGTGCAGCCATAATCATGCTGGGTTTTGAAAGGACAAAATTAAATATACATACCCCCAAGAATCTTGCAATGACTCCAAAATTCTGCCAATATAGAGCCATTCTTTTGGGATCTCTGAGTATTATATTGATGGAGAAAAATCAGTTAGAGAAGGGAAAGAAACAACTTACGCCATTAAAAAATAGCTCTTGGAGGAGATTACATTCCAGTGGTGTCAGCTCAGAAAGGGGGGGTCTAGGACAAGAGTGGAAAGGGTATGAGAAAGGCACCAGAGTGAGGGTGTCCTAGGACAACTTTCCGTATTTCACAGGGTCTCCTTTCTTTCATTTTACAGGAAAAACGTAAACCTTGGAAAAGTTCATGCCCTGAGCATACGGGTGAGGTCCAACTGAACCCCAGTTCCCTCCCTCCTGGATCTTTTGCCAAAGACTGTGGCAATGAACAACACTGACAGCTTTTGATACTGCTTTATAATCACAAAACATTTTCATATTACAGCTACTCTTGAGGTAACAACTAACAGATGGCAATACGATTCCCATTTCTTTTTTTTTTTTTCTTTCATAGTTTACTTGTCAAGTTGGTTTCACCCAGAGCTCATCCCCACAAGTGCCCTCCTCCGGGCCCATCGCCCCCCTCCCCCTCTCTCCCACCCTCATCAGTCCGCAGTTTGTTCTCGGTATTCAAGAGTCTCTCATGGTTTGCCACGATTCCCATTTCATAGTTAAGAAAGTTGAGAGAAATCGAAGAGGTCAGGTGACTTGGCCAGTGTCACACAGCTAGAACTAGTAGAGATGCTCCCTAATAAGCATTAGCATATCATGCTTGGATCATCCCCTTCAGGAAACCTTGAACCCTGTGATACATAGTACTTACGTTTGCCAAACCTATATTGAGACTGAAAAGTGCATGGTGAATTACTGTTTGTGAAAAGAGAAGGTTTTATCTTTACATAAATTATTTCAGTTGTCATGACCTAGAGTAAGAAGACTGGGATTGAAGATCCTATTGGCTCTGTGATCTATTCGCCCCCCTAGCCCTTAACTTCATCTGTAAAATGGGTATATTAATGTCTGTTCTTCCTAATTCATAGAACTGTTATGAAATCAAATAAATAATGAACACTAAAATATTCTAGAAACTGTGCAGCATCAAATGACTATTAAATGCTTTATTTATAATTATCCCAATCTACCCAGGGATTGTAACTATATTTTATTAATTACCAAAAGGGTGTCTTGATTAACTACAATTTTTACATGATTTATGTGATAAACATCTATGTGATACAAACATCTTCACGTATCTTACTATTCATGTATCTCATCAATTTTCATCCGGTAAATTAGAATTGTGGAAGAGTTCACTCCTAGGAAGAGCCCAGAAATAACCAGACAGAAAGTATAATTGAAAGTAACAGTTCACTAGGAATCAAGCATGACAAAGTAATGGAGAGCAAGATAAGTTTTCACAGATAGGCACAAGTAAGAAATCCAGAAAGCAATGAGTTAAGAGGAGGCAAAAATGGGCGAGATGGACTTTGATAGAGAAATTACACTTAAGTTTAATTTCTTTACAACTTTTGTTGTCCTCCATGTACAGTTTGAAAAGAACTTAGAATAAAGGTAGCCAATGACACAAGTATAATTTCCAGGTTCCCCGGAAAAATTATGCAAAGGAATGCAGTATCTCTGGGGCCAAGGATCTCCAAAAATGTCCACTCCCTGCAGAGTCCTTTTTAAACTTTCCTCAGTGACTCTTCAAGCAAAAATCACTCCTACCCTGTTCCCCTCAGCCTGCTGACCCTCCTCCTGGCTAGTGTCCTCATTTGCCTGGAAAACTATTTGTAGATCTAAGAGCTTGTCCTTTAGCAAGACTGCCAAAAAGCAACTCATTCTGAAAAGTCAATACCCCAAGGTCTCATAGAAAAAAGGTCAAAACTGAAGACCTTTGATTTTACCACCGCGTCACTATTCCATCGACCTGTCACTCTGATAAAACGGTTTTGGTGCTTCCCTACATGATCTTCCAAATCTTCTGCTTTTAGAGTAGCTTGAGGAAGTTGTTTTCTTTTCTGTTTCTTCCATCCCCACATAAATTATTTTAGGAGTGTAAATGGTGGCAGACATGTGCCAAGAGAATAGAAAGGGAAAATTCACCTAAAAGTAACAGGTGGGTTCAACCCCAACTCCCTTTTATGCAATTTATTTATTTTTTATTAGTGAAAATTGCCAAATGCCTTATGGCTGAAGAACTATGTTCTGAAAAATAAAAATTCAGCTGTGTAGACTGAGCTGTAACTTCGGTGTAGAATGCCTCTGAATCCATCGCGGCATGCTCTACTTATATCCTGCTGCAGAACAGGAATTTCTCTCTCTCTCTCTCTCTCTCTCTCTCTCTCTCACACACACACACACACACACACACACACATACACACACACACACACACGGAGAGTTGACTTCAGGCCACTGATTTCTACAAAACAACAGCTCCACCAAGGAGGCCATGATAACAGCAAGAAAACAGTTATGTTTTCTATGAATGAACGTGCACACGTTTCAGATGAGCCATTTATCATCTATGCTAACAAAAATCAATTTTCTCTTTTTCTTCTTTCTTTTTCTTAAAAGCAGCTTTCAGCAGTGGCTGGCTTGAGAAGGATCTGGTTGAAATGATGGTGTTGACTCTCCATCCGCTGACACAAATCCCTCACCATCCAAAGGGGCAGTGAGACGGAAGTTTCCCATTGCCAGGTCTGTTATGCAAGTGAGTTGGACTCTTCAATGATTTTTCTGTCCTATCCAGATGTCTCGATCCAAACAGAATGAGAAAATCAGAGAAGTCTCTGTTAGGGCAATCAGTTAGAGCTGACTGACAGTTATGTCTAATCTTGCAACGTTGGCTGAAGGCTCCTTTATTATCTGCTTCTCCTCTCTGTTCCAGGAGCTAGATCCATTTTAGACACCTGAGAAATGGGACACACTACTTGCTGCAGGCAGAGCCTCAATATGTGGAAAAGGCAGGCTGAGGCAGGCAGGGGAAAGGACTGATGCTATGGTTTATAGTGTGTACCACACATATGGGGCCTTCATTATTTTCATAGGCAATGTATCTCTTCTGTCTCCATCCCCCCAGTCCCGAAACACCTCCACTGTGCTCTGCACCCCACGGTCTATTACCAATAGATCCTTTTGTATCCTCAACTTTTTCCAAAATTACTATACAGAAACCTGGCTCTTCTCTAAGGAGCCTTTTTCTTTCTTTCTTAAAATGTTTTAAAATATTTATTTATTTTTGAGAGAGAGAGACAGAGCATGAGCAGGGGAGGGCCAGAGAGAGAGGGAGACACAGAATCTGAAGCAGGCTCCAGGCTTGAGCTGTCAGGACAAAGCCCAATGCGGAGCTCAGACTCGCAAACCATGAAATCATGACCTGAGCCGAAGCTGGACACTTAACCGACTAAGCCACACAGGTGCCCTTGAGGAGCCTTTTTCTGCTGGAGTAGTCTCAAATGGTAGCTGTCATTTCTCTCGTGCCTCCAGAATCCAGGATAAAAGTGGACTAAGATTCCTCAGTGCCTCTCATTGCTGCTTCTAAGCCATGATCTCTCTAAAATTTTCCAGCTTTGAATCTATAGCACCCCTGCCTCTCATTGCTGTAAATATCTGTAAGTCTCTTGTTCATTCTCCTCAAGTTTCAAGGATTTTACTTCATGACTCACTCTAACAACATGCTTAATTCTTAGCGATTTCAATTCCATGTGGGTGATATTTTCAACTGTCCTCTTTGTCCTTCAAATCTTTCCAGTGATTTTGTCCTCAACCCTATCTCAGCCCGTCTCTCCAGAGTCAATCCTCAGTCCCTGTCATTATTATCACCGTCTGCAATCACCCATGATCTCAGATCCAAACATCTCACACTCAGTCCTCCATCTACTCTCTTTCAAGAGCCCTCTCTATAGCGCCCACATGCAATAATCCGTCAACCCCACCAGGACCTACAATCAATCAATTCCATCATTTGTTTACTGTCTCTCGGCCTCTTCGTGTCCTCACTTCCTTCACCTTATTTAAATGCCATGATCCAGCATTATAAACACATCCTCCACCTCCCGCTTCTCTCTCAATTTATCATACTTAGCAAAACCCAGTCTTGGAAAAATCCAACTCTCCTCTTACTCTGTGCCTGCACCCAAGAAGCTGCGTATAACCAGGAAAAAAAACCCACACTATCAGGCTGACAGGAACCATGTCTGTTTTAAAATATTTATTTATTTATTTAGAGACAGAGTAAGAGAGAGAGTGGGGCAGGGGCAGAAAGAGAGAGAGAGAGAATCCCAGGCAGGCTCTGCACGATCAGCATGGAGCCCACTTGGGGCTTGAGCTCACAAACCATGAGATCATGACCTGATCCAAAATCAAGAGTCAGACGCTTAACCAGCCGAGCCACCCAGGCGCCCCCTCACAGAAACCGTTTCAGATTAATAATGCTGGACCTCAAATAGGCCTAATAATACTACTCTATTTCCATAGTCCATTCAATCTCGCATTCTTCTAGATGACGATTTCAGACCTCCATGTTTCTTCCCTCATCCTCATTCTCCAAGTGGTGAATTGTATCCTATTTCACTAAGAAAATAGAAACAATCAAAAAAGAAATTCCATTAGCTCCTACATCTCAAATACCAGCTTACAGCTTCTAGATCATATATTCTGCCTTTCCTGGTATTTCTGTAAATGGACCATCCAAACTTCTAAGAAAGGATCTCCACATAGACACTGGATTCTACTCTCTTCTTTGATTACAGCAATTCTCTCTTCTTAACAGCATCATTAACTTTTACTTCTCAATTGAACCATCCCATCAACATATAAGTATGCTATCTTCCTTCTTGCACTTCATCTGCTATTTTTTTCTTACCTATCTCTGTTAGTGGAAAGTCCATTCTTCCAATTGCTCAAGCCAAAACACATGGTCATTCTTAACTTCTCTCTTTCTCTCACACCATACATTTAGTCCATCAAGAAAACCTACTGGCTCTACTATCTTCAAAAATGTCTCTAGGAGTGCCTGGGTGGCTCCGTCGGTTAAACGCCCGACTTTGGCTCAGGTCATGATCTCACAGTTCATGGGTTCAAGCTCTGCTGAGACTCTCTGCTGACATCATTCAGCAAATATTTAAGCATGTGGTATGCACCAGGTACTCTACTAGGCACTGGGTTTATAACTATGAACAAGACAAATCCCTTTCTTTATGCAGCTTACTTTCAGGCATGCGTGCATGCATGTGTGTGTGTGTGTAATAGATAGCAAACAAATTAAAATTTAATTGTATGGATTATTAGAAGATGATAAGTGCTATGGAGAAAACCAAGAGAGGGGAGGAGAACAGAAAATGTGTGTGAGGGGGTGCAATTTTGTTTTTACGTAAGCTGTATGCCCAACAGGAGGCTAGAGCTCATGACCCCATATCAAGAGTCACGTGCTCTACTGACTGAGCCAGCCAGGTGCCCTGAGGGAGTACAGTTTTAAGTAGAATAGTCAGGTAATAAGTCCTTTAGAAAGTCATATTTGAGCACAGACTTTTAAAAAAGGTGAGAGGTTGAGCCTCATGACCATCTGAAGGATGAGTACTTCAAGTGAAGGGAAAAACAAGTGAAAAAGCACCTATAAAGGAGCCTGTTGGCTCTTTTCTTTTATTTCTTTTTTTAAAATTCTATTTAATTTATTTTTTAAAATTTACATCCAAGTTAGTTAGCATATAGTGCAACAATGATTTTGAGAGTAGATTCTTTAATGCCCCTTACCCATTTAGCCCATCCCCCTCCCACAACCCTTCCAGTAACCCTCTGTTTGTTCTCCATATTTAAGAGTCTCTTAGGGCGCCTGGGTGTCAGTTAAGCTACTGTCTTTGGCTCAGGTCATGATCTCGTAGTCTGTAAGTTCAAGCCCAACGTCAGGCTCTGTGCTGACAGTTCAGAACCTGGAGTCTGTTTTGGATTCTGTGTCTCCCTCTCTCTCTGTCCCTCCCCTTTTCACACACTCTTTCTCTCAAAATTAAATAAACACTAAACATTTTTTTAAAAGAGTCTCTTATGTTTTTGTTCCCCTCCCTGTTTTTATATTATTTTTGCTTCCCTTCCCTCATGTTCATCTGTTTTGTATCTTAAAGTCCTCATATGAGTGAAGTCATATGATATTTGTCTTTCTCTGACTAATTTTGCTTAGCATAATACCCTCTAGTTCCATCCAAATGGCAAGATTCCATTCTTTTTGATTGCCGAGTAATACTCCATTGTGTGTGTGTGNTTGGCTCAGGTCATGATCTCGTAGTCTGTAAGTTCAAGCCCAACGTCAGGCTCTGTGCTGACAGTTCAGAACCTGGAGTCTGTTTTGGATTCTGTGTCTCCCTCTCTCTCTGTCCCTCCCCTTTTCACACACTCTTTCTCTCAAAATTAAATAAACACTAAACATTTTTTTAAAAGAGTCTCTTATGTTTTTGTTCCCCTCCCTGTTTTTATATTATTTTTGCTTCCCTTCCCTCATGTTCATCTGTTTTGTATCTTAAAGTCCTCATATGAGTGAAGTCATATGATATTTGTCTTTCTCTGACTAATTTTGCTTAGCATAATACCCTCTAGTTCCATCCAAATGGCAAGATTCCATTCTTTTTGATTGCCGAGTAATACTCCATTGTGTGTGTGTGTGTGTGTGTGTGTGTGTGTACCACATCTTCTTTATCCATTCATCCATCAATGGACATTTGTGCTTTTTCCATACTTTGGCTACTGTTGATAGTGCTGCTATAAACATTGGGGTGCATATGTCCCTTCGAAATAGCATACCTGTATCCCTTTGATAAATACCTACTAGTGCAATTGCTGGGTAGTAGGGTAGTTCTATTTTTAATTTTTTTGAGGAAACTCCATACTGTTTTCCAGAGTAGCTGCCACAGTTTGCATTCCCACCAGCAGTGCAAAATAATTAGGGGTTTTATATGATTTTGTACCTATCCATGTGAGCAAGTCTAGTAACATTATAAGCTTCTTGATGGTCAGAATCATGCCATCTACTTTCCTGACTTCCCTCCACAGCACAAATCATGGCTTCCACAAGATGGGTTTCCACATGAAATCCCTACTGAATTGAACTGCACTATAATATTATCCTGTTCAGCTACGTCCTTCCCAAATTCCTGACTTTTGGAACCTGAGAGAGACAATAAGAGGGTTGGTGTTATATTAAACTACTAAGTTTCAGAGTCACTTACGCACAACAAAAGCCTATTGGGGCACTTGTAGAGCATTGCTCTTGAAATTTCTAAATAATTCCCACCTTATTAAGTTAGCTGTCTCATGCTAAGTTGTCTCTTCTAAATTATGTAGTAATTTAGTTACCAATAAAAATGACTTAAGCAACTCACAGTTATTGGTTAAGTAAACTACTTACATAACAAATATAATAGATCACAAAATGCATAATAGTGTAAACTCAGTAAAAAAATTTTTTTGCTTGTATAGAAAAGTAAACAAGTTAGTAAACAGGGGATAGTCTTCCTCCATGCAGTCTAACAGAACTTCTAACTTCGACATACAGCCTCCACAGTTACCCTAGAGTTGTCTCCATTCTAGCCAACCTCAAAGGGAAAAGAACATACAGGAGCACACAAGAGAGGTTTTTATGGGTCAGTTCTAAAAATGACACATCACTTCCACAAATATTCCACTGGTAGAACTCAGTCACACAGCTACATCCAGCTGCAAGGAACACTATGAAGTATAATCTAGCTAAGTGCACAGGAAGTAGAGTTGCCAGATTTAGAGAAAACAAAAACAAAAACAAAACAGGCCACCCTGTATTTGCCTGCAATCCTACCAGGAATAAGAAGAGAACATTTCTGTTGAACAGATAATATATAAATAAGAAAGAAGAATGAGAGCTCATTAAATATTCTTAATATGTCCTAGCACTATGATGGCATCTACCTCAGAATATTCAAGACCAGTAACCAACAACTCAAAATCAGTGTGATTGCAGATTGCTGTTGAGGACCTTGTAATTCATCCATCTAAAGTAGATTCACCCAATGACTATTTACTGACCTAATTTATTTCTCTGGAAAAATGACCTTATATGTTGCTAGCAAGAGATAGAAGATGGCAGAGACGAAACAACAGATTTTGCCAACCTTCTCATGACCTTCCACCTGAAGATCATCAGCTCTCCTTAGCTATCTTCTCTCCCTACTAAGATAATCATTTTGACATACCTTTACCCCCAGTAAAAATAATTATCCTGACAATTTTTAAATTTTTTTATAGCTTATTTATTTTTGAGACAGAGAGAGACAGAGCATGAGTGGGGGAAGGGCAGAGAGAGAGGGAGACACAGAACCCAAAACAGGCTCCAGGCTTTGAGCTGTCAGCACAGAACCTAATGCGGGGCTTGAACCCACGAACTGTGAGACCATGGGCTGAGCTGAAGTTGGACACTTAACTGACTGAGCCACCCAGGGGCCCCTATCCTGACAATTTTTATACAGGCAGACACTGTTTATCTGCAAGGAGACTCCAGCTAGGATCCTACTGACTAGGTAATTCAGGGAGTGCTAACTATGGTTGACATAATGAGAAGAATATTATTATTCTCAAGAGTGGGACTAAATTCTTTTTGATAGATTCAGTCTCAGCTCTCAGTTAAAAACATCCAAGTTAAGTATTAGAGATGGGAGGTTGAAATTTAGCAGTAAGAAAAGAATTACCAGCAAGCAAAACCTAATCAGAGCCTGATCACACACATGACCCCAATACCCAAACCAATACCAGATCAGTTGAAGAATGCTGGTTCTTTATTATTTAGTTCCTTATCTCTTCTAAACTTAAGAATTCTAGAGAGCTAACCTACTTATCAAAAAAGGTAATGCACAATATGGTTTCTATTTTCATTTCATTTTCCACATTTCTCTATTTTAATGTAGATCTATTTCTGCAGCTAACAAGCCTAACTGTGATATGAGACTATTCTGAGGACACTCAGTTTTCTCTTTCTCTAATTGGAGATACATTACCCTGTCCATTCGCCTCAAGAAGTTGGCATAGAAGGGGCCATTAATGGCCTTAATGAAGGAGAAACCCAGTTCAAGCTAGGTATATTAAAATGGATGGTTTACTTGGGAAGCTCCTCACAACGTCATCACCCTGAGTTCACTCATGCGTTTCTTCTTGGAATTTCCCAAGAGCCCTGCCAACACTGGTGGGAGTTCAACATCATCCCTCACCCCAACTAGGGCCAGTGGAAATGAAACACAGAGGGATGTCTTAATATAGGATATAAGTGAGGAGTCTTCCAAAAGGTCAGAGGTCATTCAGCAACAAAGGCAGTATTGAAACGCATGATTTTTAGCTGCTCCATTTTAAGAGATACTCAAGCCCATGAAGTGGGAGATTGTTATTTGTCTCATTTGTTTTTCTAGGGCAGATTTTTTTAGGGCAGGTTTTAAAATAAAATTTCAGAGTAAAAAAAAAATCAGCGTCCTATTAGTAGCATAGTTTTAATAATACTGCTTTCGAAAAAGTTCCTCATCTATTTCTCTATCCACACCATTGCCCAGGAGTGTTTAATAGGTTCAACTTGCAAATACTACTACTCCATGTGACTCCCAGAGAGTTAAACAAATCTACATGTGAGAATTTGCCATCTAAATCATACTACAGATCCACTCATGGGCAGAAAGGTGTAGTTTTAGAATATTTCCACTAAGTTAAAATTCAACAGGGAATGAAGAAGTGCCTAGCATCATTTGTCACCAGGGACATGCGAATCAAAACCACATTGAGGTAACACTACACACAAACTAGGATGGCTAACATTTTTTTAATGGGAAATAATTGTTTGCAAAGATGTGGAGAAACTAGAACCCTCATATATTTGCTGGTGGGAATCTAAAATTGTGCTATTGCTGTGGATAACAAGTTTGGTGGTTCTTCAATAAGTTAAACACAGAATTAGCATATTATCCAGCAAGTAATTCTTCTCTGAGGTATATTACCCCTCCCTCAAATTAAAAATAGATATTCCGAAGAACCTGGCACGCAAGTTTCATAGCAGCATTATTCACAATGGCCAGAGAGTGGAAACAAGTCACATTTCCATCACCTGACGAATGGATAAACAAAATGTGACATATACATAGACTGGATATTACTCAGTCATAAAAAGCAACGTAGTACTGATAAAATGTGGCAACAGGGATGAGCCTCGAAAACATTGTGCTAAGTGAAAAAAGCTAGATACAAAAGGCCACATACTGTACGACTCCATTTGCATGAAATATACAGAACAGATAAAGCCACAGAGACAAAACCCAGGTGCTAGGAACTGGGCAGAGGGAGGAAATAGGGAATGACTGCCTAATGGTATGGGGTATCCCTTTGGGATGATGAAATATCTTGGAACTAGATAGAGGTGACAGTTACACAACACTATGAATGGACTAAATACCACTGAATTGTACACTTTAAAATGGTTAATTCTATGAAACCAATATTGCACTATATATTAACCAACTATGATTTAAATAAATAAATAAATAAATGGTATATAATAAAGCAATAGAGCAAATATCCTACCTATCACACAGTTTATGAAATAAACATTCCAATTGCCTTTGGAAAAAAGTGGTTAATTCTATGTTATATGGATTTTACATCAATAAAAGAAAGTGAGGGGGAAAAATCCAACAGGGAGGGCCCACCTAAGTATATACATACCCCATCACCAACAGACCTTGTCAGGGGCTTGGCAGTCTGAATTTCAGGTTGAGATGGGGCACAGTTGTTCTTTGGCCTTGTCAGAGCCTTGGTCAGATTTGTGCACCCACAGCCCTGAGCCTGGAAGAGAGCAGGATTCAAACAAGCTTTCTCTGTGACCCTCAGGTTTCGGAGCAGCTGATGTTCTCTTCTGCAGCAAGCTGATAATAGATGCAGGCTGTGCTTTTTATCCATAACCATCAGCCTGTTCCAAGAGCTCCTACCATTTACGGACTCTTCTCACAGCCCAAGAAGCCTCAGCCTTATGCCAGGGCTCTCTTCTCTGGGTGATTCCCCAGGGGATCAGAACCAGTGATTTCTGCATCCGTAGCAGTGTTTCTGGGCAGCCCCACACCTGTATCATTTCCACTGATATTTGCCCAAAGATGTTTAGATGATGTTACCTTAACATTCCCTTTCATTGTCACACTCTGAGTCCTTGACTATTAACATTTACGCAACAGTATTTGAGTGTTAGACACTGTTTTTAAACTTTGCAATTACCTGACAACTTTTTGGGGGAGATTAACCACCCCTATTCATCACTTTCTACTGAGCCCAGAAGCAAAGGACCAAAGAAACATGTCTGGCATGTCATAGGCTCTTAATAATAAAACATCTTCCAGAGAGCATTTTCTGTCTGGAAATTGCTAAGATTGCAGTCTATGCACACACTAATCTTATGCAAATCACTTATCAAAAGAGTATGCTAAACTCATTCACAGGGACTTCTCTTCTGCATGTAGTGGTATTTCAAACACCCTAGGAAGAATTCTCATAGAGACCACAGCTCAAGGGAGGCAGTTTTTATAGGTATTCTCTTCTCTCACTTAACGTGGTAGCACAAATACCATATATACATATTTTTTTACTGATTCATTTAACAAACATTTCCTGAGAACCTTCAGAATACCATACCTGGCATTAGAGATAGAAAGAAGAGAAAACAAAGACCTAAATTAAAAGAACTCGAATATTTCATCCTCTATTTGAAAAGGTCCATTCCTAAACCTGGTAGAAAAATAACAGAAAAAACTCTCAATAGGTCCCATGCTCATCCTCAGCATCAGGTATGGACTATATACCTAATAGGGTCTCAGGAAGGGCTGGTGGGGGAGCCTTGGTTAAGCAGTTAAGCGTCTGACTCTTGATTTCCAGGTCAGGTCATGATGTCACAGTTTGTGTGATCAAGCCTCACATTGGGCTCTGCACTATCAGTGTCAGCAAAGAGACTGCTTGGGATTCCTTTCTCTCTCTCTCTCTCTCTCTCTCTCTCCCTCTGCTCCCCTTCCACTCACACTTGCACTCTCTCAAAATAAATAAATACACGTTAAAAAGAAAAAAAGAAGGGTTGGTGAACTAACTGGGAAGTAAGGGATTAATGCTGGTCACGTGACATCATAGTTCCCTCCTCCTTGAAAAGTAGCATCTATTCAACAACTTCGTACTCAACATTGACAAAGCCCTTCATGGCTTTTCAAAACTTCTACCTATATTATCTCATTCCATTCTCACAACAATCTGGGTAGCATGATTTCTCCATTTTATGATGAATGAAACTAAGAACCAGAGAAGACACTAACCTGACTAGTTAATAAGTTGTGCTGCAAGTCTTTTGTTTGCCCCCAGGTCCAATCTCTACCTTTTCCACTCTGCCCTTTTCCCCAAGAGGCAACCTCTAGGGCCAGCATCAATAGCTACTTTGCTCTCTGCCTTCCTGTTGGATTTGGCCAGTGGAAGGATCTAAGGAGGGAAGGTAGAAGGAGAGTGAGGTCAGGTATTTATTCCTCTAGCTCCCTTCCTGTTGATTAACTATAATTTGACTGCGCTCCTTTTTATTTGTTTTTTAAAAATTTTTTAATGTTTATTTATTTTTGAGAGAGACACAGAGTGCAAGTGGGGGAGGGTCAGAGAGAAAGAGACACAGAACCTGAAGCAAGCTGCAGGCTCTGAGCTGTCAACACAGACCCTGACACGGAGCTGAAATGCACAAACAGTAAGATCAGACCTGAGCTGAAGTCAGATGCTCAACTGACTGAGCCACTCAGGCTCCCCAATTTGACTGCACTCTTTAAGTGATGGCCACAGCTCCTCCCAGGTGACCTCCACATACTTCTACTCCTTCCTACCCCAGAAACCACTCCTGCCCCCTGCTTCTGTAATGGCTTCCCACTCTGGTTTTCCTGGGCCATCCTTTCTTGTGTCCCTGAACTCACCCACACCTTTGTAAATAGTTTTTCTATTAAGCACTCTTCAATTGCCCACTGTAGATGTGTCACCTGCCTTGTGAAGATCCTGAGTAATATATATCAATCCCATTCACAACTTCTAACTCTTGCTCAACCCTTTGGAGTCTCGTTCTAAACACTTGTTCATTGTGTTACCAAATTGGAGGAAAGAGCATTGTCACATCACACTGGGCAGCCCCTGCCTGTTACACTTCAAGACCTTCCAAGAACACAAATACTCCCAAATCAAGCATTCTCACTCTGCTGGTGAGATCTGGAGCACAACAGTCTGTACCTGCAGACAGCTGTAGCTTGCTCTCAGTAAACAAGTCAGACCCAGCTGCTGGGACATTAGTGGAGGCAAGACAATGACTCATCAGAGAAGCTGCAGTCACTTGACCCCCTGTGACTCAGACACATTTTGTTGTCAACAGGGCACTGAGCTGAATAAAAGCTGAATAAACCACTGCTCTGCATCAGCCAGGTTCCTGGCAGTCAACGAGTTAAAAGGCACTAGCAATATTAGTCCATTTGAGCCTATCCTCAAATATTCTTTCCGACAGTCCTCCAGTGTCCCTGTATCATTCCATGTCTTTCCGCTTCACCCACAACTAAAGCATATTTGCTGAAATGAAGCAGATAGAGGTGCACAGGGGCTGTACTTCCAAGATAACAAGTACACGGCCACAAGCCAACACTGCACTTTGCTTTAATCATTTTGTGCTGCATGGTATCTATGACTCCAAAGTCTTATTTCTCTGGTCTTCCAATTTAGCTTTAGCCAAAAACTCAATGTGAGAGGCAAGTACTTCAGCTGACTGCCTTCTAATCCAGTCTCTTCCCCAATTTCTTTCTTAATTGAGATTCCTTCAGGTTTTATAAGTTTTAAGACCTGTACCATTGACCAGGCCTTGAAAAATATTTGGTATAATAGCTAGATATCATGTTGAATGATAGCATGTTCAATGAAACAACGCTGAGTAATTACAAGGTGACAAGCATTGTACTAAGGCCTTTGGTTTGGTTATCCCATTCAATTATCTTAGTAACCATCTGAGATTGTGTGTGTGTGCACGTGTGTGCATGTTCTGCATGTGAAGACAGGCTTATGTTTAAGTGATTTAGCCAAGGTCACACAGTTACTGGTGAAAAAGGAAAAACTGAGCCAATATCTACCTGTCTCTCAGTTCCATACTCAACCATTTTCCTACTTCTGTGTATATTTAACCATTTAATTTTCAAAATTCATAGTTCCTCACCTCCAGATAAAAATTCTCAAGCTAAGACATGCGCTGTTAATTTTTTTTCAATTAAGCTTATTGAAATAAGTAGGTACTCAGTTGTTGAGTACCTACTCTGCACCAGCCACTATGCAAGGTACTAGGGACAGGCACAAAAAGGAAAATACAGTCTGCTTTTCAAGAGATCACAATCTAATTAGAGAACTTCTGAATTTCTTTTAAGGCTCTTGGCTTCCCTTGGGTCTTGGTGTTATATATGAGTGGGTTTTTGCCTTTGTTTACGTCAATCTCAGGTAAGGGATTTCTGTTTCTTATACAGTAACTGCAACTGAGAGACCAGGATAGATGACAACCTGTGTGCGTGTTTATTCAAGGAAGAAAGAAATGAAGGAAATTGAGGAGGAGGATAAGGAAGAGGAGAAAGAGAAGAGAAGAAGGAGAAGAAGAAGAAAAGGAGGAGGAGGAGGAAGAGGAGGAAGGGGACACGAGGAGAAGGGAAGGAGAAAGGGGACGAAGGGAGGAGGAAAGAGAGAAAGAAGAAAGGAAGGGAAAAGGAGAGAGAAGAGGGGAAGGAAAGAAGGTAGTAAGGAAGGAAGGGAGAAAGGGAGGGAGAGAGAGAAAAAGAACCAGTGCATTGGCCTGACTAATGCCTAAGGGAACAAAGGGTTAAATGTTTGAAATAGGAACAGTCTCCAAAAGTCCATGGCATAAGATCACTACACATACATTGCAAAATCATTCAATAAGCATCTCTTGAAGCTTATGATAGCTATGAATAGTGTCTGATGCTGGTGACACAGTCACATAAGACTCCTCTCATGCTCAAGGGCTCATGGTATAATGGGCAGAAAGACAATAAATTAATAATTACAGCCCACTGGAAGAAAAGCCATAGTTCCAGCTATCACAAGATCCCATAGGAAAACAGGAGAGGAGAATGTAATGAAAAGAGGATAGTAAAGAAAGAGGCATAACAGGAAGGAACTAATGCTTGAGCTAAGACCTGAGGGGAAGTGGGAGTTAGCAAAGAAGAGAAGGGCAGATTTGGAAGAAAATTCCAGAAAAGAGATCAGTTCCACAAAGGCAGGGAGGTTAAAAAAAAAAAAAGTCCCAGGACTTTTGGTGGAAACACTGAACATATGTCTGAAATTCACAACATTAAAGTCACCTCAGGACTTAACTTTTTAATTTAGTGTCTTAAAAAGGTAATATAGTCATGGTTCAAAACAATTTAAAATGGTATCTACTTAAAAATCTTGTTCCCATTCCTATGTCTATCCTTCCCCACTTCCCATATTCCCATCTCTATCCCATAGGTAACTAAAGATCTTCCTTGATTTCCAATGGGGTTACATCCCAATAACCCATTGTAAGTCAAAATTATTGTTAAGTTGAAAATGCATTTAATACACCTACCCCAACTGAACACCATAGCTTAGCCTAGCCTACCTAAATGCCCTCAGAATATTTGCATTAGCTTACAGTTGGGCAAAATTATCTAACCCAAAGCCTTTTATAATAAAGTACTGAATATTTCATGTACCTTATTGAATACTATACTGAAAGTGCAAAACAAAATGGTTGTACATAAAGACTGTTAACTGGTGCATTGGTTGTTTGATTGTGATTGTGTGGCTGATTGGAAGCTATGGCTCACAACTCAAAATTCAAAAATATGCAAAGCACATACTCAAAATTCAAAGCACAGTTTCTCAGGGCACCTGGGTGGCTCAGTCAGTTAAATGCCTGACTCTTGATTTTGGCTCAGGTCATGATCTCACCGTGTGTGAGTTCAAGCCCTGTGTGGGGCTGAAGCACACAGCCTGCTTGGAATTCTCTCTCCCTCTCTCTCTGCCCATGGTGTGCTCTGAACAAACAAATAAACAAATAAACAAGCTTTAATTTTAAAAAAGCTTTCTCCTGGAGCACCTGGTGGCTCAATCGGCTCAGGTCATGATCTCATGGTTTGTGAGTCTGAGCCCCACATCAGGCTCTGTGCAGACAGCTTGGAAGCTGGAGCCTGCTTCAAATTGTGTCCCCTCTCTCTGTGCCCCTTCCTACTCACACTTTGTCTCTCTCTGTCTCAAAAATAAATAAACATTAAAAAAAATTTTAAGTTTTCCCCTGAATTCAAAAGTAAAAAAAAAGCCTTCATAAATCAGGGACCATCTGTACTCATGTAATCTGGTGTGTATCTTTCCACTGCTTCTTTATGAAATACAAGACAATACAACCAAATATACACAAATAAATAAGGACTTTCTAACGATGCATGCCCTTTTTACTATAACATACTACATATATTGTTTAGTATAACAATACTAAAACATATTACTTGGGAAAGGTAAAATATTATACATTTTAACATCTGAAGAAGTGATTTTCATGGATTATTATTATTAGCCTTCATGGATGAAGTGCTTCCTACATGCATTACATCTAATGATCACAACAGTTTCATTTTATAGATGAAGAGAAATGAGATTTGGAAAGGTCAAGTAACTTGTCAAGTTCAGATTACCAGTGAATGGCAGAATCAGGAAGACGTCCCCTTCTCCAGCATCTTAGGAAAAATGGCCCTACCATTCACCTAATTACCTGAGATAGAAACCTGAGTCTCCCTCACTCCTCATATCCAGTCAATCACCAAGTCTTATTGGTGATTATCTTTCAAATCCATCCCTATCACCAGTTCCCTTATGGTCCTCATCATCTCTTACTTGTCAATGACACTGTCTTTCTAACTAACCTTTTACTCTCTAGGCTGATGTCCTCTCCTATTTACCCTCCATTTTGCTGCTAGAGCAAACTTTCTAAAACACAAAAGCATGCCAATGTTGATAAAAGTATGAAACTTGACTCCTGTGTATGGCATGGTTGGGCCCAGCCCCCACCATATTCTCCTGACAGTCCCACTACATACTTTATGATACATAAAAACCAAACCACTCCAAGTTTCTAGAGCTTTCCAGGTCTCTCCTTCTCTGGGCCTTTGTCCAACTGAATCCTCTGTTCAGAACACTCTTTCTTGAAAACTCTACATTTTTCAGCTCATATGATGCCTTTTCTGGAAGACTTTCTTGCCTCCCCCAAACAGATCTGGACATTCTTCTCCTGTACTCCTAACGTTTTTTGTTTATACCTATACAACAGCAGTCACTTCATAGTAATGAATGGTTTGTGTGGTTTCCACACTAATCTTCACATTCTTTAATGGAAGAACCACTTGTCTTCTAATTTTAGATCCACAGTGCTTAGCACAATGCCTATCATATGATAAGATTTCAATATGTATTTTTGAGCATTTGTTGTATAACAAATTCCAAAACCCATATCTTTTCATTCATAATTCCATACTGTCTCCCTAAGTAGCCCATCACTGCCACAGGGGATTACTTGAATGATACAATCTCAGCAGAGGGCAGTAGAGGGAGCAAGTGAGGGTCCTGTGAAACTGAATTATTATGAGAGCATAGTGAGGCTTCTGGAAGAGGAGAATCCGGTGACCCTTCAACAAGGGAAACAAGATTTTAAAAAAGGTAAATTTTACCTGCTTCTAATCTTGCCTTTGCAGTTCCAGACTGAGGCAGATGTATTTGAAATTTAGGCTTGTCTACAGCCATACTCCCCTGAATGCACCCAATCTCATCTGAAATTTAGGCTTAATAATCTTGAATACTAATCATGAGCTGACTGTTCTTATGCTATCATAAACAGTTAAAAAAAAAAAAAAAGACCTAAATATTAAAGGCCCTAAACTGTAGAAAAGATTGGCACCACAAGTTTGGGTTATATAAGGAGAAATTCCCCTATTCTAAACTTAGGTTCCAAATCAGGTACAGTTTTAAATTTTAGGTGAATGTAAGACTCACCTAGGCAGTTTTTTAAATGCAATTTTCAGCATCCCACCATGGAGCTGCTGATTCAGTGGGGCCCAGAAATCTTTCCTGGGGTTCCTGGGTGGCTCAGTTGGTTAAGCATTCAACTTTGGCTCAGGTCTTGATCTCACAATCCATGAGTGCTGTGCTGACAGCTCAGAGCCTGCTTTAGATTCTGTGTCTACCTCTCTCTCTCTGTCCCTCCCCCACTCGCATTCTGTCTTCCTCAAAAATAAAAAAACATTTTAAAAACTTTTTTTAAAAAAAAAGGAAAGAAGATGATGATGATGATGTACGTAATGCTTGGCAGTGGTCCCTAAACCTTTTCTATTATGTACCCCCAAGCATTTATTTTTTTTATTTATAAATTGTATCATGTATTTCTGTACTTATACATAAAATGTACTCAAAGTGGAAATGTTAAAAAGATAAGATGAAAATAAATAGAATTTCTAATACTGTCTTTCTGCTCATCTATGAATCATCTGTGCATCCCTACTACAGAGTCTGCCCATCAATAACATAAGCATCTTTTCTAACTGTCTCAAGGGCCTCATTTGAGAAGATATCCAACTGCAAAAATCAAAGAAACATCTATCAAGGGTGTAACTTCTGTGTACCAGGCACTGGACCACTTCACCCATATTATCTCTAACCCTCTCCAAATCCCTGTGAGATTCATGCATTATTCATGTCAATTACAGATGAGATTGACATTCCATGAGATTCATGTGACTTGCCTAATATCTCATAGATAATAAGTGATGAAAAATAATTTGAATCCAAGTCATGTTTTTCACTATATTATGTATATAAAAATTAAGAGTACATTTGGCTGCAAGTAACAGGAATTCAATTACAGTGATTTAGCTAAATAGTGGTTTATCTTCTCCTGTAACAAAAAGTCTGCATGTAAGGAATCAGGGCTGGTAAAAGAGCATCTAGGATGGTGCCAGAGAGACAGGTTCCTTCTCTTTTTCTGTCCTACTATCTTTAGCAAATGATTTTTGTCACAAAAAGGCTATCCAGTCTCCAGACATCACAGGCGAGTTCCTAGCAGAAAATAAAAACTGCAGAGGGAACAAAAGGCAAAATGTTAAGAGCTGAAAGATACCAGATGACTCAGCGTTAACAAGCCTTCCCAGAAGCCCCACTTGGTGACTTGATCTTGCATGTCACTGGTCAGAACGGTGTCACAAGGCTACCCTTGGGCAAGTTGCAAACTGAGTATTTTAAGCTGTACATAATTGGGACAAAGTTGGATTTTTCTTACTTATGAAAGAGTGGACAGATTTGGGGGAGGAAACCCAGGACATCTGCCACATGGCTTCTGTTGCCTTAACCCCATAACTGCCACACCATTGTAGCTGCTGCATAAAATAGTACAGCCCTAGCATACAGGAAGAGAATATTTTCCAGTCATATAGTCAAGACATGGTCCATGTCAACATCCAGTGCAATAATCCAGTCATGGCCAGGTTATTATTCAGAATCTGCTTGAAACTTTCAGAAATGGGAAAACTCATGGCTTTGCTTTGTAATCTGTTCTAATTGAGGGAGGTTTTAATTGTTGGTACTTCTGTTTCTAGTCATAATCACAATGTATCACATTTACATTTTTACATTAGCTCCTTAGTATTAGGGGCTTATTCATCCCTGCACCTGGTACAGTTGATTACCATAAAGAGGTGACTCAAGAAAAAAATCTGAGAAATAAACTGAGAAATAACTTCTTCATATTGAAATTAATGATCCTTCTAGCCATTTGAAAAGAAAAAACAAAAACAAAAACAAAAAACAAAAGATATTTCACTTACAGGCCCTCCCATTCAACTACACTGTCATGTTCAGTTAATAAGGAGCATCAAGAGTGAAATATTAGGGTCACATTCCAGGAGATGGTCAGGATATATTAGTAGCCCTGCAGAGCTCTGGAAATAAGCACTGATCCAGGAAGAGTTGAATGTGCTTCAGGGAACAGCTTGTGATCTAGATCCACACTGCTTAGGAGAAATGAGGCTCCTGCAGGAAGTCTCCAACCCCAAATCCACCACCCTTCCCCTTCCCTTGGTTAATCTGAGTTTCCATCACTGCCTCTGGTAAATTTTTGCTGCCACCATGACCAGGAAATCAAAGAGAATGAGGTCTGCACGTACGTGTGTCTGTGTATCAGTCTCCAGGGCAACGCTTTCTCTTCTTCAGGGCAACAACCTTTCAACATGGACCACAATCACTGCGTATCATGACGTGTTCACATACACAAATAGTTTTCATTCCAAAATGAAGTATTTAGAGGGAAATAGACTAAATGGTGATGTAAGTTCACAAGTTTCAAGAAAGTAGGATGCAATGGCTGAGAGGTAAGATCTGCAGTCAAGCAGAACAAGAGCTGGTCTTGCGATGACTTACTTTCCCTAAGCTTATGTTTCTCCACCAGTAAAGCAGGGATAGAGCATCACCTACCTCATGAGATACAGGCTGTCAAACACTTAACACCATGCCTGGAATACAATATGTCTGGTAAATATCAGCTAATCATTGTCACCATCAACACCCTGGGCCTTTGGGGTTGATACCAGTCCTGCTCCTTACACAGGCTCTTTCTCTAGCTCTGACCCTCAAGATTGTACTTGTCTCTCGTTCTTCCACCTCACATCCCTCCAACATATGCTTAGCTGACTCTGTTGTAGGCCTTCAGAACAGAAAGGCCCTTTTTTTTCTTCTGACTGGGACCCTTCTCTGCACTTGGCTCATAAACTTACTAGTATTTCCAGGTTCCCTTCCCAGAAATTATCTCACTGTTTTTCCCCGACTCTGGATGAGTACTAACTGGGTACCTCCAAATTGGCTCTTTTTGTTTCCTTTGTTTTACTCTTCTCTAACTTTTTCAAATGGTGAAAACAAGGATCCAAACCCTTCTTAATAAAAAGGATTTTTAAAAAGCATTTTACAGCATGTTACCATTTACTAAATCCTTCCACCTAATAAATCTCATTTTGTCTTCATAATAGTGCAGCAAAAGACTATTATCCCCATTTAAAAATGTTTGTTTATTTATTTTTGAGGGTTGGGGGGCAGAGAGAGAAGGAGACAGAGAATCTGAAGCAGGCTTGCACTGTCACCACAGAGCAGGATGTGGGGCTCGAACTCACAAACCATGACACATGACCTGAGCCAAAGTCAGATGCTTAACCAACTGAATCATGCAGGCACCCTATCCCCATTTTAAAGATGAAAAAAAAGATTCAGATTTTCCCAAGGACCCAAAGGCAGTCAGAATGGATGTGAGATTGAAACTCTGATGCTCTGAAATTAATGGTTTGGCCTCTGTACCACCTTGACTCAGTGCATAGGCCACTACGGGTTGGGTAACCCGGGGAGGAGATACATCACCAAAGTCTCCTATCTTGCCACAAACAGGTGTGCTGGGCCCTATAAAGTCTGCCTTCTAGCTTCTCACTGCCTCTACAACAATATGAGCTAGACATGTTAGTCTAAACTGATGACAGTGAAGTAGCCCAGCTTCTGTTTTCTACAACGATTACAAGAATTACTCCCCAAAGTATGCATAAAGTATGAAGTACATACCCAGAATGTATTCAATGCCATAGAGAATATCTAGTCCAAGTTCCCCAAAGATTCCAATCTAGCTAGGGACTAAGAACATAGAACAATACATAATTAATTGTTAACTTGGACACTGAGGTCGTAAATGCTATAACTCAGAGGAAAGACAGATTTACAAAGTCTAGAATAATAAGGGAAGAATTTATGGAGGTGAAGCTTCAACTGGAATGAGAGGGCGCATTGTGAAAACAGAGACCTGTGTGGCTAATAAGAGATAATTCAGTATTTAGTGTGCCTGGCATTTAGATACATAACCTCTCAGAATATTCAAACCCTGGAAGGCAGGTGCTTTTATCCTTACTTTATAGGTAAGGGAACTGAGAGTCAGAGAATTTAAGTCGTTTGCCCAATGTCACAAAGCTTTTGAGTGATGGATCTAGGATTTAAAATAAGGTTAATCTAATGCCAGAGTTAGTGCTTTCTCTTCTACTATGCTGTTTTCCACTGGCAGGTAAATCCAAGAGCTAAAACAAAAACAAAAACAAAACCCAATGTTTTTGGCTCAAAAAATGTCCTGTTGCAAGAAAGCATTGGTGAAAAGAGCACTGGAACTAGAATCAGCATGGCAAATATTACTTAAATTTCAGTTTCTAACCTGGCAAATGCCTACCCCCTTTCCAGTTTCCATATCTGGGGAAAATGGAGAAAATGCTAGCATTGATCTCCAATAACTATTCTATGTATGAAATGAATAAATATGTGGATGTGACTAACACATATTAAACACCCACTCTAAGTGTGAACTTTAAAAAGCGATGAAAATGCACATGAAAGCACCTATATTATATTTCATTGGATTTACCTGAACTCATTTCCAAACATTGTAGCATCTCCAAGTATTGGGGGGGGGGGGGGATTTAAAAAGAGAAAAGAGCCTTCTTTTTTTTTTTTTTTTACAAATAGTTTATTGTCAAGTTAGTTTCCATATAACACTCAGTGCTCATCCCCACAAGTGCCCTCCTCCATGAGAAAGGGCAAAGAACCTTCTGGCACTCCTATCAGAGGTCAATAGCCTTTAGAGATATCAGTCTCTCTCTCCAAAGCTGACGCACCCAGGCCCCAAAGTGTAACCTTTCAGTGTTCTCTCCTCTAACCTGGGAGTTCAGGGGTGAGACCTCCCCCAAATGGAAAGCCAAAGGCCACCTCCATAAGAGCACCAAGCTAGGAACTGAGCATATGCTCCATAAACAACAGTTAAATTTAACTGCATTCCCAAGGGCCCTGAAAGCAGCCTCTAAGATTAACTATTCTGTGGAATCAAGCAATGAATGGAGGTGTCACCATCGTGAAGACCATAACCATAGACACATATGTGTGGGACTAGGAGAGAATTCCTATTCTGACTCCTCCTCTTTGATCCACAGCCAAAGGACTGCAAAGGATTTCCTAGGAGGAACGTGCTCGGGCTTCCTTGTAATGGCTGAGTGCACCAGAAAGGGCCTCTCATCACCTGGTCAGCAAGAGCTGTTTGAGCTGGAAGTATCTTGGGGAGAACAGCGTCTTTTTATGAGATTCATGGCTTTCTTGCTAACAGGTGACATTTACTGTCCAAAGCTAGTATGGAATTTTGGCTTATGACTTGAGGGGAAAAAAAAATACTACTTTATATTTATGTAATTATAGTTAATGCCTTTGTCCCAACAGCTCAAATTATTTGTTAGTTATTCTTCCATGGCTTCTTAAAAATTTAGAAATAGTGTTACAGAGTGGAGGAACGAGTTTCAAGAGGCCTACAGGTCCCACTTAAGCCAGCAGAGCCAGACCCAAGATTGCTGATGCTAATGCGATTTCACTGGTATCCAGGGCTTGCAGAGGCCTGTGACCCTCGTGATGTTGCAGAAAAGGCAAGGAAGGGAAGTGCACCCTTCTCTTTAGCCAACCATTCATG
>NW_027528839.1:0-3133 GCF_008692635.1 Crocuta crocuta | reverse complement strand
TTTTTTTTTTTTTTTTACAAATAGTTTATTGTCAAGTTAGTTTCCATATAACACTCAGTGCTCATCCCCACAAGTGCCCTCCTCCATGAGAAAGGGCAAAGAACCTTCTGGCACTCCTATCAGAGGTCAATAGCCTTTAGAGATATCAGTCTCTCTCTCCAAAGCTGACGCACCCAGGCCCCAAAGTGTAACCTTTCAGTGTTCTCTCCTCTAACCTGGGAGTTCAGGGGTGAGACCTCCCCCAAATGGAAAGCCAAAGGCCACCTCCATAAGAGCACCAAGCTAGGAACTGAGCATATGCTCCATAAACAACAGTTAAATTTAACTGCATTCCCAAGGGCCCTGAAAGCAGCCTCTAAGATTAACTATTCTGTGGAACCAAGCAATGAATGGAGGTGTCACCATCGTGAAGACCATAACCATAGACACATATGTGTGGGACTAGGAGAGAATTCCTATTCTGACTCCTCCTCTTTGATCCACAGCCAAAGGACTGCAAAGGATTTCCTAGGAGGAACGTGCTCGGGCTTCCTTGTAATGGCTGAGTGCACCAGAAAGGGCCTCTCATCACCTGGTCAGCAAGAGCTGTTTGAGCTGGAAGTATCTTGGGGAGAACAGCGTCTATTTATGAGATTCATGGCTTTCTTGCTAACAGGTGACATTTACTGTCCATAGCTAGTATGGAATTTTGGCTTATGACTTGAGGGGAAAAAAAATACTACTTTATATTTATGTAATTATAGTTAACGCCTTTTGTCTCAACAGCTCAAATTATTTGTTAGTTATTCTTCCATGGCTTCTTAAAAATTTAGAAATAGTGTTACAGAGTGGAGGAACGAGTTTCAAGAGGCCTACAGGTCCCACTTAAGCCAGCAGAGCCAGACCCAAGATTGCTGATGCTAATGCGATTTCACTGGTATCCAGGGCTTGCAGAGGCCTGTGACCCTCGTGATGTTGCGGAAAAGGCAAGGAAGGGAAGTGCACCCTTCTCTTTAGCCAACCATTCATGAGCTTATTTATTTATTCATTCGGTGATCATTTATCAAGGAACTTAGTGTATGCCAGGTACTGCACTAAGCACTTGGAGAATGGAGTTTTAAAGAAAAACAACTTTATAGGAAGTCAAGATCATGGAAGTCAAGATGCCTTTCAGACAACTCCATGAGCCCAGCACGGTGAAAAGAACACAGGCTTTGCAAGAAAACATACTTAGATTTAAACCCTGGGTTTACCTTTAATTCGCTTAGAACTAAACCTCTCTGAACCAAAATTTTCTCATGTGAAAAACAGAGATTAAAAAAATGCTCACTGGGGGCGCCTGGGGTCTCTTAGATGAGCATCCAACTGTGGATTTCTGCTCAGGTCATGATCCCAGGGTTGTGAGATTGAGCCCCAAATCGGGCTCTGTGCTGAGCGTGGAGTCTGCTTGGGGTTCTCTCTCTCTCTCTCTCTCTCTCTCTCTCTCCCCTTCTGCGCCTCTCCCCCACTCATTTGTGCTCTCGCTCTCTCTCTCAAATAAAAAATTAAAATTAAAAAGAATACTCACTGAAAAACACATTTATTAGGATCAAATTACATGTTATGATTTCCATTTCCAACAGAATGAAGTAATAGGGATCAGATTTTCTCTCCCACTTGAAACAACTGAAATTCAAGACAAAATATATGAAGGAATAATTTTCAAGATATCAGACATCAGGCAATAAAGGACAATGAGCCCTGGGAAATGGGAACCAAATGAGGTGGGCTCTATGATTGAGCCAGTTTACTGTCTTGAGTTTCTGGGCAATGACACTGATACATAGACATTGTAAGTTAAATATACACATATGAGAGCCCAGATAAATCAAGGAACTAGAATTTGCAAGGCAGAGGGTCCCCTCAAGTATTCAGTAGAGGACTATAAAGATCGGGAATATAATCTCAAGGCTCACACAAGTGGAAAACCATAATTCATGGAACATTAGTTAGACCACTCAGAAGGATTTTGCCCCAATAGTGGGGCATAAAGTCAACCTTAAACTAAACACTCCTTTGTGTTTCTGACTAACTCCAAAGCAAGACTCAAAAGGATGACACTGTTTCCAAGTAACTTAATTACGTACTGGAATAAAGTTCGAGAATACTTACAGGTATGCAAATGTATCCAGCACCCTAAAATTTTCAACTTACAATGTACAGCATCCAATCAAATACTAAGAAGCAGTAACAGAAAAAAAAAAAAGAAAGAAAAACAGAAAAAAGCAACCCACAACAAGGAGGAAAAAATCAATCAAAACCTGCTACGAAAAGTACAGGTGGTACAACTAGTAGGTAAGGACCAAAAAAAAAAAAAATCATTATAATTTTACTTCACACATTAAGAAGCTAGAGTGAGATTAAATATATATGAGATTTCTATGATATAAAAAGACCTAAAGCAAACCCCTAGAAATGAAAACTAAATATGAGAGGGTCAGTCAGTAGAGTATGTGACTTTTTTTTCTTTCATAGTTTATTGTCAAGTTGGTTTCATTATACCACCCACTGCTCATCCCAACAAGTGCCCTCCTCCATGCCTGTCACCTCCCTTCCCCTCTCCCCCACCCCCACCAGGNATGAGCATGAAATGTTTTTCCATTTCTTTGTGTCTTCTTCAATTTCCTTCATAAGTTTTCCATAGTTTTCATCATACAGATCTCTTATATCTTTGGTTAGGTTTTTTCCTAGGTATTTAATGGTTTTTTGTGCAGTTGGAATGGGATCAGTTTCTTGATTTCTCTTTCTGTTGCTTCATTGTTGGTGTATAAAAATGCAACCGATTTCTGTACATTGATTTTTGTACCCTGCAACTTTGCTGAATTCATGGATCCATTCTAGTAGGATTCTGGGGGAGTCTGTCGGGTTTTCCATGGTAGAGTACCATGTCGTCTGCAAAAAGTGAACATCTTTACCAATTCTGATGCCTTTTATTTCCTTTTGTTGTCTAATTGCTGATGCTAGGATTTCCAAGCATGTGACTCTTGATCTCAGGGTCATGCAAGCCCTATGTTGGGCTTAGAGCTTACTTAAAAAATTAATTAATTGAAAATATATTAAAAAATAAAGAAAGGAGGGGCAAGATGGCAGAGAAGTAAGGAGCTCCGTACTTGCA
>NW_027528838.1:0-849 GCF_008692635.1 Crocuta crocuta | reverse complement strand
AGACAAGCCATAGCAGAATAGGATTTATTAACATGCAAGTTAACACCAACGGGACCTGAACTGTCAGTCTTATTCAACGTATAATTTCCTGACCGTATAGGGAGATTCCCTGAAGCTGCCCATAATTTCCAAATATTCCCTTGAAAGTGAGGATACCCTAACAATTGCAATTGAAGGGGAACGAGCGCAAACTCCTGACGTTTTACAGTTACATTACCGTTACCCATTAAAGTACCGTTAATTCGATGCCATTTAAAAGTTTTGTTAGACCATTTTTCCAAAATTTGATCATGATCAGGGCTCCAATCTACAATAACAGATCCAGAATAATTCATGATCTTAAAAGGCCGATGGCCTCAGCATCTTTCCCATTCCAAAGATTCTAGAGAAGGAATAAAAAATTAGAAGGGCATAATGGTATAAAGGTATCAGTATGGTGACTCATCGGCGTTGTAGAGGTGTTGAATCCCATGGTGGAAACAAGCACAGTAAAGACAGCAGGATGATAATTATTATATGTTACCCCCCAGGTATTATAAGACTAATGAGTATGCTTTCCTGTAGAGAGGCAAAAGGGATGTCCTCCGATGCACAAGGGGAGGCCCTCCCCACCAACAGTAACATTACTTATGTTATNTATGTTATATTGATTATTATGATGATACACATGCTCAATTCCTCCACACGCGGGTGGTGGGAAGAATGCAGTTTCATTGGTGCCTACCTGTACTTCAGGTTCACCCCAAGAGACAGCTCTCCCAAGACGAGGATTAGGAACATAAGCCCAATAAGCATACTCTGTCCCTTGCGCATACATTACCTGACAGGTAACCACAGCCATCTTATCCT
>NW_027528837.1:14201-16214 GCF_008692635.1 Crocuta crocuta | reverse complement strand
CATGGCAGCGGGGACTCTCTTGGCTCTTCCTCAAGCTTGCAGAGCCCACTCTTCTGCTGCAGGGGCATGATGTTTGTAGAACCTGAAGAAAGACAAGGGGGATCCTCAGGGGGCAGCCCAGCCCACAGAGCCCGAGGTCCCAGGCCTGAGAGCGGGGCCGTGTTGGGGTTGGGGGCCAAGGGGTCCCCTCTGGGATGGGATGGGTGAGCCCCCGGCTCCACACGCACAGCATGCACCTCACCTTGACAACCGGCGGGCACCAGTCTGCACCTCCGCTGCTCTGTGACCTCAGGCCCCCTGCCTCAGACCAAGGCCTCAACTCCAGAGCTAGTCGCCCCTGGAAGAGGGAGGGAGGGGGCACCTCAGGGAGGGTGCAGGCTCTAAGCACCACCCTGGGCCCACACCCCACACCCCCCAGTGCTGCCAGGAGATTCTGGGCCGGACTCGTTTCGGTCACCCACAAATCCGGCCTGGACCTTCCCCTACTCGGCCTCTCTGCTGACAGCTATGGCCCCCGGCAGGCCTGGGCCCCGCCCCTCTGCTGGCCTGAGGAAAAGTCTCAGGACCAGACACACAGCCCTGAGACTGGAACACAAGGAAGCCCTGGGGCCACATCTGGACACGCCTGCCAAAGGTCCACAGTGGTTGTCCCCCATCGGGAAGGACGGCCACATCCTGGCTTCCACCCGTGCTGGGATGGGTGCCCCTCTTCAGCCTTCAACAGGACCCCCTGGGGGGCCTGGAAGAACTCCCTGTGTGGACCTCAGGCCACCCTCCTTAAGCCGAGGCCTCCTCTCCAAGACCCCAGAAGAAAAGGTCAGGAGAAAGCAGTCCACCACCCACCCAGCCCGGACCCCCCGAGGCTGACATGAGCGGCAGGGCAGGCCTGGTCCCTAGGTAGGTTTCCTGCACTGGGAGGCCTCTCCTGCTTTCTCACCTCCACCCCGACCAGAGCGCGGCATCCTGCCTCAGCTGACCTGGGCCCAGGCCCTCACACCCAGGCCTCCCCTCGCTGACACCCCGGGACTGGAAAGGCGGAGGGGCTCAGCCCGACAGGCCCTGCCCCGGGGTCCCAGGTTCCCCCGCGGGGGCGGCTCTCCCTGTGCTGGAGTGCAAGCAAGGTGCCTCCCGCAGTGCTCCCGCAGGGATCTCCGGAGGAGCCGCAGCACCTCTGCAGGCCTCTGTCCGCCGTCCCCAGGCCCGCTGCCCCCCTCCCCCCCCAGCAAGGCCCTCTCGGCCCCGAGAAGCAGGGGCGAAGGCTGAGGACGTCACACAGGCGACAAAGTCGGGGGAGTCCCGGGGCTGATGGCGGGGGCTGCGATGGGTTCCTTGGGATCCCTCCGCCGGATCGTGTCATCCCTGTCTGGAGTCCCTGGACGGCCTGGGCCTCAGGATCTGCCGCCTGAAGGCTGCTCGTCACACACAAACAGCTCTCAGTCTGGCGGCCACCCAGATCGGAAGTTCCCACAGGCCTCAAGTCCCTCAAGTCATTGTCATCTCTCGTCCCCGACAGGAACCCCCTGGATGAATTGGGCGTCGGGCTCTGCCGCGCGAGGGTTGCTCCTCACACACAACAAGCCCTCAGTCTGGCCCGACCCGGAGTGGAAGACCCCACAGGCTTCCCGTTCGCGTCACTCCGCCCTGTGGCCTACACCCCGCCCGCCCCCCCACCCCCACCGATTCCCTTTTGGGTTCTGGGACCCTGGCCCTCCCTCTGCTCCTCACCTAGACCCCTGGCAGAGTCTGGCCCTGCCCTCTGCTGACTGGAAGCCTAGCTTCTTCCCCCAAGGCCCCACCCAGTCCCCGAGACGTGGCTGCAGAGGTCCGGACCCGCCACGGGGCATCACCACACGCACACTGGGGCCTCCCCGGGGTAACAGCAGGCTCAGGACCCGGTGCGCTAACCAACCTCTGTTCTGGGGCTTGGTCCCTTCCCCTCCTCCTCGTCCCTGTGTGTCCTCCCCTGGACGCCAACCCCCCGCGGATCAGGGGCCCTCCCCTGGGCGGACCCCC